>NW_023615992.1:0-30815 GCF_013339695.2 Rhipicephalus sanguineus
TTCACCAGTGGTCCGTTCAACATCGTTGTCTATCTGCCGTGACTTTCTTCGTCTTTCTTAGTAGGGGTGTGGGTTAGGACTATAGTAGGTGTCGGTGATCTATTCGCAATGCCATAGACTGTCGCGCACCGAGCGGAATTCAGGAGCGTCCTCTCGAGGAGGTTAGTAGACGACAAAATGGCGGCACTATGCAGTCGCCCCTTGTTCGGCTGTGCTAGCCTCAGTGTTAACGCGTTGGCAAGAAAGGAACACTACGACTTTGCATGTTCCCTGCATCAGTGAACAAACCGGGCCCTCCGTGACACGAGAAATCTGATTCGTTCTTGCGAGACGCGAAGTTTTCGTGAAAATACGTGGCAACTCGCGCTTCAATGCTAGCCCACAGTGTACACATACTATCAGATTGCGAGGCTTTCTGTAGCCACGTAGGTAAGTTAAATGTTATCGTCCGACATATCAGTTGAAGCTCACCCTGTTTTACTTGCATATATAATTGGTCAGTGTTTCTTGTACTGCATGAGTCCCCTAACACTGTACGCGGGAGGGAGGTCGCGCGGGCTCGCGATGTGCTAATGTATAACTGAGCGATCTCAAGTTGGCGATACATTAAAATAGGGCCTCTATCCTTTGTCAGCAAGCGCTGTTACGAATCGTGCGAGCGACGTTTCAATCATTCGAGGACGCGTCTGCTCGACGCCTTTCGTGGAGCGAACGCTTTCCATCCACGCCGTCCTTCGCCAGTGTGTGGGTTTCATAGCCACCGCTGCGCCGCTTGTTTTTGTACGTTGTTGATAGGTGGCAGCACACTGCAAGCGATTTGCTTGTTGACCGGTCTGAGAGAAAAACGTTCTCCGCGCCCAGACGTCCTCTCTAATTGTAAACGTGGTGACGCGGAGTGGTCGAAGTCGTTCGGCGGAGGAAATTCTTCAGATTGCTTTCAGCAGTGATGTTGAAAGAAAACCATCTTGACGACGAGGATTTTTCACTGGACGTAGAAGACTGTGAAAGCACCGAGAGTGATAGCGACGATGAACCACCAGCTGCTAACTCACGACGAGCGAGTTGCACTTCACGTCCCCTCGTGCGTTAATGTTCTTTCACGCTCGTAACTCGTAAGTCACTTTGATTGTATTTAATGTATAATATTCTTGAGCGAGATCGAAATAAAAGCATAGTTCCTTTTGTGCATTGCATGTATCATAATTATTGTGGATATTATGGAGCGCCGCATGCCGCCAACACGCTCGAGCTCGACCAGCGAAGCGAAATGGTTAGAGCGATGGATCGTGCAGTCACGGCCACAATCCACGCCTCTCGGCTAACTTCTTCGACGTTGCGAAAAGGACACGTGTGCATTCTTTTCAATATTCATATTTCGATTGTGCTGATCGAGCCTGCAACATGCGAGTGAAGTGAATTGCACACGGCTACAGTCTCAGCATGGCTGTGACACAAGCGCTACTGAATGGCATGTTAAATGCTTGTGTTCCGTTGAAGACGTAACTCCGCGTTTCCGACTGTGCAAGTAATGACGAAGGGGTATTATCACAGAACACTTTTATGTTTGCAAGCCATCATCACGCGCAGCAGCGATGGCGCTACTCGCTGGCGGCCTACTGCTGCGGCAAATCCGTCAGGCAGGCTCGGTACGAACTACCTCGGAGTGCCGTTCAGCTCATACGTCAATTCTAGTTCATACGGGTTTATGTAGCACGCACAGGACTTCGAAAAGCATCGTTATGCACGGTAACGGAGCTGAAACATAATCTTTCACTTCGCAGCAAATAATTAGGTGGCGAGTACTTAGCACTTTCCATGGTTTGGGAAAGTATTTTAGTCTCATATCCATTTCAGCGCAGCTCATGACTTCATCCGGTGAAAGTGGCACGGTCCGTACGTCCGCACGTCCTATCTGTTCCTATGCTAACAAACGCGTTGACCCTCCTCCTGGCGCCATGTTGAAAAGCACGGCGCGCCACCTATAGTTCGTGGGCATTGCGAATAGCTTCGTTTTTGCGTCAATTCAAAGTAGACAAGGACATAGAAAGGCGAAACGTGCACAAGCGCATGGGCACGCTCGTGCATATTTCGTGCATGTCCTCGTCAACTTTGATTTGACACAAAAATGCAGTAATGTTTCTTTCCCTTGCAGCGCGTTATACTCAAGCGTTCCATTCAAAAACGTAGGCCCCTGTACGACCCATCTGTGTTCTCGCGTGACGTCACGACTTAATGCTGGCAGTCGTGCTGTTATCTTGTAGGTCCCCAACGAATTCGCAGTCATTCGAAATAGGTCATCAAAGATGCATCTCCGTATGCCTGGTATGTCACGCGAAATTGATTAGAGTAGAAAGTTTTAGCTCTTTGCTTTGAGACCTTGGGAAGTGGGCGATCGTCGGGCCTTAGTATCCGCGCCAAACCAAGACGAGCCGGAAGAAGCTGTACGGCAAGGTCGCTCTCTCCAAGTATAATTTTGTTGCGCCAAACGTACGGCCGCATGCATAAACACTAGTTAAGCACCAACTACTTTATTTTGCGCAACAACCGCGCATATATCGACAGAAAACAGAAAATATCTGCAGCCCGTCTGAATCTGGTCACATTTTCATACATTGAACATATCTTTTGTTTTTTTCCTCAGAGTATTTTTTTTATTCAAGCACTTCATGACGTATGGCTTTCATGACATGAGTATGTTTGCAGATTGAACCCATGGCGAGTCAGTCATGCACGTGTTGCTCTTTGCGCTCATTAATGGCAAGTCTCCTTTCGGTAGTCTTTGACGTACACTATAGTTGTAGGGATTGCTCACTGCTTCGTAACTTAGTGAATTATGTAAACAAGAAAAACTAGTTTACTGAATACCACATCGTTAAGAAAAAACATCAGTTATAAAGGACGAGGATAACAATTCTTAAAGAAAAGAACTACAAAATGACAAAAGCAAAAGATAAAATTTCTCAAGGGAGTCGTGAATGTTAAATGCACCTGCCACGGCCGGGATTCGATCCTGCGTCTTTTGGGTCAGCGGTCGAGCGCCCTAACCACTAGACCACCGTGGCGGATTGAAAGACTGATTCATAATACTAAAAAAAGGTAGCCTGCATGATTTTGTCAAGCTAGTTGCAATCATGTACAGACGTGCCAACCCCACAGTTCTCAAAGTACTACAGGAGATGACAAAAAATACTAAAACTGGGTACAAAAATACTAAAATACCGCTTTATTTTCCAAAAACTGCTTTAGATGACTGAAATAAAAAGGAACATATCACAAAAGAGGCACAAAAAGTTCTCAAGTCTCGGAAGTGGAGGGGTGGGCTAGCATAGAGGCCGTGGCAGCCTTGGCCTTCCTCAGGAAGTCTTTATCAAAGACCTGTTCGTGGCACTTTCCCGAGTGTGACTGGGCACATCTTGCGACAAGCAACTGCTCCAGTCTTTTTTGACATGGAGGCACGGAACTGGGTGTGCGCCTTTTTCACTTTGCTGAAGACTCTTTCACACTCCGCGTTACTATGCGGGAGTGTTAGGACCCCCAACATAAATTTTGAAAGTCTAGCACTTGAGTACTACGTTTTTTACCTGAGTCGATCGTAACCCTGTGTTTGGCGCTCTTTGGCCTGAGTTGCCCTTGCGCCACTAAAACCTACCATCATCATCATCATCAAAGTCTAGCATACTCCAAGCTGCCATCCAATTCTCGTAAACTGGACACCGCCCGCCACTGCTCGTCAATCTGCTGCTCCTTAAGTACTTCAGCGGGTAGTTCTTCCAACTGAAGACGCGTGAACTCTGCCTGAATGTCGTCCAGAGCAGAATTCACATCTTGCCCCTCTTGAAGTGGTAACAGCACTGGGAAGTGGTTGATCAAGTACTTGACATCAGAAAACCTGGCTTGTTCAATGGAAGCAAGCCTTGCTACTTCTGCACTCTTCAACAGCTCACACTTCAGTGGAAATTTCAGGATCATGTACTCTGTTACTGCAACGAAGAACCTTCTTATATGTGTAAAGAACTCTTCCCTTGCTTCTTTCTTTAGGCTTTGCAAGATCTGTGTGGTCCGACTACCAATTACAATATCTTCATTATCTCTTTGGCTGACGGAAGATTTGTAGTCAACGTCAGCCAACACATCAGCTTTTTTGATCACTGAAGGTTTGACAAAACGCAACATGATCTCTCTTAGCAAGTTACTAAGCACTTCACGCAGCAAGTGCACTTGAGGGGCTCCAGACTGCAGGAACACGTTCACCTTTTCAAATTCTGGAATTACAGACAGCAAGAAGTCACAGTATGCTCTATTTACATCTGATGAAAGAAACATGAATAGCCTTTCTTCTCTGTTTAAGACCTTTCCTGGACGGTTCTGGATTCGCTTGGGAGCTGTATCCGACACAGGGACATTTGTGTCCAGTCTTGGTCTTTTGCTCTGATGACTGCTCTCCGCTTCCTTTGCATGCTTCTGAAGGTCAGTGCGAAGGTTACATGGTTTGCTGGGAAACTTGGAAACCTGCCCGGAGGGCCTTACTTCACTATGGAAGAAACTAAGCAGTGGCTGCCACTGGTCCACAAGCCGTTTCAGGCTTCTTCCGAGAGAGAGCCACCTGGTGCTGACATGCTTTAAAATTTTCTTGGCCTCTACGTCGTGGAGGGACTGAAAAGCTTTCAGCTTGTCCTTCCTTTTTGAGCTTTTTTTTGAGCTTTTTGTGCCGCCAGATTGATCAAATGGCAACAGCAGCCCATGATGGCAATGTTCTCATGGCTTTCTTTCAGCACAGCAGCCACTCCGTTTTTCAATCCAATCATGACTGGCGCGTTATCGCACGCCATGCCGATGCAGTTCTGGAGCGGTATCTTTTTGCTCGTTAGCGTGTCCACAACAAGCGCACCGATGTTTCGTCCCGTGGAGTTACCTTCGAAGGCAGGCATCGCGAGCAAGGCAGTGCGAACAGTACTATCACAGAACGTCACCACGATTGGATACAGTTTTGCATCGTTGCCGGCGTCATTGCTCCCGTCTGTGGCGACCGAGAACGGAGCGTGCTGCAAGTGACTTATCATTTCGTCGATAGCTTTGTTGGCCATTTCCTTCACAATTGCCGTAGTCTTCGTACGGGCGCAGGCGTAGTTCTTAGCTTCCTTCGAGTCCGGAAACATTTTTCGAAAGAGGTCTCCAGCGTGATCAGCAGCCGTGAACGGCACGTTGTGTTCAATCAGGAACGCAGTAAAAAGGCACTCCGCTCGAGTTGTAGTATCGAGATCCGTACTGCTGAAGTACCCTCCAAGTTTCCCGTTAGAGTCCACAAGTTTCGCCGAGTCTGTGTTTCTTCGTATTCACATGTAGCAGAATATCCCGGCGACCAGCGTGCAAATGTTCACATCACAGCAGCACAAACTACAAAACGCGTACCGCTCACCTTTACGCGACCTCTTAATAAATGGAAAGTCAGTCGAATAGCTGGGAATAAACACTTGACAGTATTTCTTCTCAGACATCTCGTGAGCTGCTAGGACTCAACTATACGCTACAGCTCCGCAAAAGCATGTGCAATGCACCTCCCGCAGCGCGCACGGTAACAAAGAAAGTCGAGCACATTTCCGCTATCCGCGAAGTCAATGCACTTCGGCTTTGGCTTCGACTCTGGATATAAGCCAATACAGTGTTGCTTGCATAGCCCCGCAAAAAAAAAAATGCCAGATTCAGCTGGTGCAGTTGACTGTCTGAAGCAGCGCGTTCAGTTTGCGGACTTTTCAACCCGAAACATGAAAAATCGTAAAAATATAGCTGTCATTACGATACTCGTAAAAACGTGCTGAAAATCGGGCACTTTACGATAAAATCGTACAACTCGGCAGGTATGCATGTATTCATGTGATAGCGTTGTTTTGCAGAGTAATGTAAACGTTAATGTGCGAAATGAACACCGACAACAAGTCAACCAAGCCGGCTGGTACTCTCGCAGATGCGAATTAGCATTTAAAGAATACGTCTACGCACTAATCAGCAGCATCTTGACGTCATGAACATTAGAAAATGATGCTTGTTTGAGCAACAGAAGCGAAGATGACAAAAATGCAGCGGTTCATCCTTGAGTGCTATCAAAAGCAGCTGCCTCGGTGATGCGAGCTAGGCTGAGTATTCTCTTAACGCTGTCACAATGCTCCAATATTTCACGTTTACTCCATATTAAGTTGATTCATGGCAAGGCTTGCACTGATGGTCACATCAAGAGCTCCGCATCGACACACCGCTGTAACATGTGCACAGCAGGGCTGGGCAAATATACTTTGAATTTGTATCGCGATACGATACAAGATACTCAGGCAAGAAGTATTGGAGATACAGATACAAGATACCGCCGCAAAAAATGTATCCGATACGATACTTGGCAGTTGTATCTTAAGATACTTCGATACATTCTCGTATTTGTTATTGTAGATGCATATAATGTAGCAGCAACGCCTATGCACGAAAATGTCTGCTTCAAAATTTTTTAACTGTGGCCTATTTTGTTTCACTCGAATGAAAGGACTGTTAGTATCTCAAAAGTTTTGCCCTTCTTGCTCAAAGGACATGAGTTTCCTTCCGAAACAACTTATTGCGGTTTATTTTAGCTTCTTCACAGGACAACTCTTTGTACACTTCGCGGACAGCGGTACTTGCTTTGCACAGCTTGCCGACCATCTAGCAGGTTCCCATATAATCACAATGACTTCAATAAGAAGCCTTCGCAGGACGGCGCAAATACCTGCGTGGACTTTTACCTTGTCCATAAAAGACAGCTTGCACAATACCGTATATCCGGACAGGTCTACAGCAGCAACAACGCTGGTAGCGACATGTTCTTTTTTTTCTTTCTTTTTTTGGTGGGGGGGGGGGGGCGGCGCATGGCGCATACTAGGGGTTTGAGGCCTTTCGCTAGTGGCCCGGCTCGCACACACGACCGTCTTCGTCTCATTTCTTTTTATTTTCTAAATAAGTATGTTCGTGATCTGCACAGACATGACTGGTCTCAAGCATTCCTTTCGTGATGAACATCTGGTCACCATGCGCTGAAACATAACGATGGAACAAAAACTCTATATTTCAGAATCCGCGTACACATATCTGTCATTCTGTACATCGGTATCGATGTTTCTGGAATCCTGACTCCAAATCCCCCTCAGAAATGACCTATATATGAGATATGGGGAAGGCTTCCTTTCAAACGTCATTTTGTTCAAACTCTCTGCCGCCATCTTCAATGTCCCGGCCCTTGGAACTAAATTTCGCGACTGCGGCCCGCTGGCTATAAGCTCAGTTTGAGACCCCTGGTGTATACGTAGATGACGTAAAACTGCAATGAATTTTCATATTCTACTTATCTGCTGGCGTAAAGGATTCTTTGTTGATATAGGCTACTCACTAACATGCAATCTTGTTAGTAATTTTTCTTCAACGAGAGAACTGTGCAACACAAACGTCTCACACGTATTGCATAGTTCCACAGAGCGTTGCAGGACACCACCGCTATTCGCGCTATTGCCACTTGTAGCTTTACGTGGCGATTAGTAATGCGAAAAATGTTTAAGCAAGCCTAAAACACGAAAACAAATATAAGTAAAATAGATAGGGGGTTGTGTGTCAAACATTCACATTGAGTACAGAAACACAATACAGACGGCCCCCTTTATAGCTATGAGCATGAAGTATTGTCAACTTACCTGTTGAGACAATAGAAAATTCAGTGCCTATGGAAAATTGCATGAAACGGCTCGTTGGGACGCTCATGAGCAAAATAGAGCATTCAGCAAAACAAAGTTTCTCGAATCCCCTTCCTAACATCGTTAAGATGGCTCCTAATGATTTCCATTATTATAATGCAAACTCAATTTCGCTATTTTCCTAAGCGGTAAGCAGAATGATTTGTACTGCTTACTCAAGGTACGCCCACATATTCAGATATTTGTATTCAAAATAGCCTTGGCAACGTGTAAATGTGTAAACAGTAGTTGAATTAAAGTAGGCAGTTCAAAGAATAAAGCAGAGATCTTATTTTCGGAGCGCGTTACAAAATACATAGTGCAGTGACAAGACCGGAAAAACAGTGCAGAGACTTAGATAATGTAAGGGATGCAAAATGACAGCTAAGAATCACTTGTGCTAATAATCAAAGTATGGTTTCATAAATTCTTTAAATAAATGTAGCAAGGAGTGAAAAATACGGTACGCGAAGATATTTTCTGTTAAATAAGCGCTTGCTCTTTTAGATCTAGCATCAGTACGAGTGGTGCTAACGTTGTTAGATTCTTGTTTCCATATAAGGTAATTCATTGAATGCAAGTCAAACTTACATCCACGAGATACTTCAAATCGCTGATATGTAAAATCCACGCGATGCAAAGGAACCCCATTCTTGCACGCATCACATTTCGTTACGGAGCAAGACGCAAGAGAATCTTCAATAACGACAGTGTAGCAACATCAGAATTTGCGCGATAGACGCGGCGCAGAACAGTGGCCAAGAGCAATTGTCGCGGCATTGTCGCAACTAAAAAGAAAAGAAATCGAGCAAACAAAAGGTAAGTGGGCGCGGCGTATACACATCCGCGCGCTTGTCTTCCTCATCTTCTGCCCTCACTGGGGTACTCTGGCGGAAAAATAAGATTGCGTCACTGCCCTAAGAATTATTCAGATGGCTTATTGGCACCAGTGCCAGCTTGAGAAGCGGAGCTTGGCCAGCGATTATTGTTTCGCACGGTTGTGTTGCGATAGAAGTATCTTGTATCTTAAGATACATGATACATTTTCGAATGTATCGGAAATACAGATACTCGTCTTTCGAGAAGTATCGCGATACAGATACAAGATACCCATACAGTATTTAAGATGGTATCTAAGATGCATGTATCTTCGATACTGCCCAGCCCTGGTGCACAGTAACCTTGCAGCAATGGGGATAATAGGCAGATAAAAAAATTGCGTCATATCTACCAGCAACAATGCCTCTAGCAGCAGCAGCGCTCACACACCAACACTTTCGTTGTTTTGAGACAAGTAGCGGGGACTGCCGATGCATCCTTGACCCAAGTGCACCCAACATAATGGTGCGGCCAGATCTGTGTAACGGCACGCTAAAGGAGAGCGGCCCACGCCGTCTCTTTTGCGGTGGCGTTGCTCGTGAATGGAATCTTAAGTGACTGCCCGCCTTCGCGTTTTAAACGGTGTTATCTTTGGAATGAAGGCGAAAGGACTTGTGACCACACGGTTCAGGAAGCAACAGAACGCAGCTGCCACCTTGTCCCCCTCGACCCTCCGGCAGGTTCTCGCCTTCTCGAGCGCACTGTTTGTCGATGCCGCTTATCTAGCGCAATTCAGGGCCGCATACTTCTCTCTGTAGCTGCTCGTTAATTTCACGCTATCGCAGTTATTTCCTCTGTAGTTTCATTTAGATGTATCTGCCGAAGTTGAGCTTTCAAAAGATAGGATTGGCTAGATGTGTATTCCATTTTTAGTCGTTTCAACTCTAGTACGAGCCTCATTATGCAGGTACGTAAGGCATGTCGATTGCCGATTCCTTTCCAAGGGAAGAGAAATGTGTTCCCGGAGGCAAAGAATGAACCTCAGAGACGATGTCGGAAGATTAGTGGCTGTAGGGTGGTTACGATTGCGTATCAGGTATGGAAAGTGCGGAGCATTTGAATGCGTTGCGATGGTGCCATTCCTCAAAATAGGCTCCAAGCGCGCAGAATAACTCCTACACTTCTCGTAAGGGAGCTCTATCGAGAAGAAAAAAAGAATGGTGAACTAGACCAAAACAAAAACTGAGCAGCTAGATGTCATTAAGGTGATGCCACGAGGTGTCTCCACATCTGTTTTCTGGAGTAATTTCTGCAGCCCTCGTCTCTCTCGTATGCGTAAAATATCCCGCGTAAATATTGCTCCGTTTGGTTGTCCTCAGGAGTGTGCGTAAGGCAAGAAATGCATTTGATACGTGCCACCTGCGTTACGTGAGGTTAACGGGGGTCAAGCCATCAATTTAAGTGAGGCCCGACCCTCGGCGTGGGCTGAAGAAAACAGCGGAAGGAAACAAAAAGATAAGATGCAGATGAAACGGCTGCGCACAGGAGTTGCGCCGTATGAGCTCACACGTGAGATGACCCCGGTGATTGAAGTGGCAAGAGTGACGCGTCGAGGACAGATAGTGATCAACCTGTCCTTCCGCGTCAAAACGTCTTTCCGCTTGAGTCATTTTCAATTCGAGAATTATGCCACCGCTGTGATGCCGCCGGTGTTGAAGCCGGTTACTTCAGCGAATAGATGCAAGCGCGCGATAAATGATAACAGCGAGCACTTACCATGGTGAACGAAGCAATCAGACAGGATGTCGGCTCAGCTTCTGCGTGATTCCTTCCGCAAGGATTCCGGGTGAGCAAGCACAGTCGGCGGCTAATTGACCTCGAGCCGAGGCGAGAAAGTGATCTCAGCTCAGGAAGTGATGGTGGATGCTGACCAACTGCTTCCCCGAGGTGGTAATCGAGATATTTGCCCGCACCGAAGGAATAGTATCGGAAGACTGGTAAGTACGGGATCTTAAAGACAGGACCCGACTGGGAGATGCTCCGAGAAGTTTTTTGTACAACGCCGCGGTGTTTCGACCGTGGCGAAGAGAAAAGGTATAGAGATGCGACCGGACCCGCGTTCTGCGTGCGCGATCAGCTAGTACTGGCGTTTCCGAAGGATGGCACGTCGGCTTTACGGACGACCCTTCCTTCCTCACCCCCCGGCACCCTCCCCCCTTTCTCCTCGCCCCGACGGGTGGCTCTCTTATTCTCGCGCTTTGTTTGTGTGCCGCCGCGCCGCCACCCTCAGCATCACGAACCAACAGCTCCGGCCGAGCGTACCCTTTCCCCCTCTCCCTAAACCCTGCACTCTCCTCGCATGCCCCACCTGAGGCGCCCAGGTAGCGAGCACGGAACGGGTAGGAAGAGAAGCGCGAAGAAAAACGAGAGATGGATCTGGGTAAGGGAAGTGAGCCTGCGCACGCAGCGGGGCTCTGTCCGGTGTTTTGCGAGTGGCGGTTTGATTGGCGCCGAAGATGAGGCGGCGGTGGGGCGAATATGTGCGGCCGTTTTCTTCCCTGCACGGGCAGTCTTTCGTCTTGGTTGTCGCCGCAACGATGAGCGTCTGTGTGGTGGCTAGCCCGGTCAGACGGACGCCGTGTCCGGCGCGACGGGGCGCCGGTCGACCCATCATGCGGTCGCCTCGCCCCAGGAACATTCCAAGACTCGCAAAGGGTTCCCTCCTGTTCCCCCTGGGCTGCTTATCAGTCGGTAGACGTGCGTGCCAAAGTCTTTGGTGTCGCGTCCGTACCTACGGCACCGAGCTCACGTGCGCGCGCATCCCTTCCTTTTCTCTGCTTTCTTTGACGATCTTTAACTTTGCCGGAAAAGTCCGTGAGCGATCCAATCTGAGGAAACGTGGCGGAAACTGGCTGCGTCCTCTGTTACATTTGTCCTCAAATAACCTTCAGAGACAGCAAAGCCGGAATTCCTCTAGCACAGTACACCCTGGTAGTGTACTATTGTATCATTTGAGAGTTTACTTCTATAGCTTATTTTTCTTGCGCATTGAAATGTATTACCTCCGGTAGCAGATTTTCTGATCGTAGCAAGATCTCTCCAATAAGACTGCAACTTGGGCGAGTTGGTATTGGTTCATGATGATTTTAAACAACACAAAAAAAATCTAGGACTAATGAAAGAACAACACACACATCAGCGCTTGTTGCGTGTGTGTGTCCATCTTCTGTTAGTTTAAGCTTTATTTGTTGCTGTGCGCTCTTTAAATTCATGAAGATCTCTCCCTTGGTGAAGCAGCTAAGCGTTTCCTCGAATGTTGTCACGTGCCCTCAAGTCGCTGTCAGCTCCTACTGACACCATGAGTGTATTAAAGCCAGCGATACCTATCTAGGACAAGTTCTTTAAGATCGTCAATACGTTTGCCAGTTTCCTGAAGAATACCGTATAAGCATCTCCTGCATGGGTGACCCCGTTTTCCATTGCCCTCCACCTTGGCTAGCGTTAAGTTATACATTTACCAAAATTTAGACTACGTGGACACATTGAAAGAACTTACTGCCAAGTTCTCTCTCAATACGAAGCGGTCGTCAACCGTTGATTTTCTTTCAAGGCGAGTAAACTTAAGAAATGGGTATAGCAGAAAATTTCTTTGCTCATTTGCGAATTTTGCTAAAACAGAAGCAAGCCTACAATGTCTGCTATGTTTACACCTGCGTGGGTACAGGATAAAATGAAATAGCTGGTCGTCAACTACATGGTGTGTATTTACAGGATTCCACTAATGGCACTACGCTGTGCAGCAACTCGTTTAATCGCACTCGAAGTTTTATGACCATGGGGGCACAGCTGTGACCAGTAGCCACTGGCAGTGGTCGCAGGTGCAGAGGAACGCTGCAGGTATTGGACAGTGAGCGTTATCATTTACCGTAACCACGAAGCACGGGACGCGTCTTTCTTGATTAATAATCAGTACCACGTTCTAATCTTACCATTGTAGAAAAAAAAAGAAAACCGGTGCCATTCGTACAGCCCCATATACAATGTCTGCTGCTTGTAGGCCGGAGAAAAGAAAATCGTTTATATATCGACCGATTAAATCGAAGTATTACATTTCGTTCACGTGCCTTTAGGTTTACGTGTCTCTATTTGGCCTCCGATATTAGATTTCGCAGGCAGAAGCAATTGTACACGTTCCCGCCTACCGTAACGTGAACGAAAAGCGTGCATTGGAAGGGAGGGCTGTCGCAGCGAGTGTGTGCACAACACACGCACAAAGGAGGCGCCGCCAGCGATGTCGCCCAGGGAGATGTTCCGCGTAAATCAAACGCCATCTTTCTTCGTCCCTTTGTTGTCGGCCGTCTTCGCTGAGTCACGCCAGTGTAGTGGCACAAGCAAACACGCGAATAAACGGTGCGGACGCTTCGGGGCAAAGTGGTTTATAGGCCCTTGGCAAATGGAAGACTGACGTGACCATCTCCGTTTGCGTCACAGTGTGGGCTATGTGAACTATAATGTAGTGTCGACATCGCAAGTTGTTGAAAGAGAGACGAGGCTTATCCCATTTCGTCCCGAGCCAGCGCCGACGAGACCAATAGAGACTCGGTGAATCACTGTCACCAATAAGTTGCCGAAATGAGAAGTCTACTAACGAGCGAAGGCTTTGCGGGAGGATCGGGCCGCCCGTCCGCCGCGGTGGCATAATACGGTGCACGGCTGCTGACTCGAAAGTCGCGGGTTCGATCCCGAACGCTGCGGTCGCATTTCTATGAAGGCGAAACGCTAGAAGCCCGTGCACTGTGCGGCGTCAGTGCACGTTAAAGAACACCGGATGATCGAAATTTCCGGAGCCCTCCAGTACGGTGTGGCTCATAATCATACCGTAGTTTTGGCACGTACAACCCAACAAATTATTATTATCGGGGTCGACCCGCCTTATTGGCAAACGTCGTATAACGTTGCTGAAAATGGCAGTTAGGGTGCGCACTACGTTCGGGTTTCATTACTTATGTATACGACTCCGTAATACGAATCTATCGCAAGTCTCAGCGTATCGGCTTGTTCACTCATTTTCGCACGTGCCTTGAGTGCCAAGCAAAATGGCCGCTTTCCGCAACTGCGTGCTACGTCGATAGCTGGATTGCTATAGCTACGATGGTCATATTTGGATAGCGGCGGCACACAAAAATACTGATATCGCCGTTCGGTGGTTTGAGTCTTGTGTCTTTGCTTCACTATCCTGTTATCCCTGTCTGTTGTGGCAATTGCACCCAATACTACTGTGCAACGTAACCAGAAGAAATCGCAACAGTGTGAATGGGTTTGAACATTTTGTTTCTATACTCAAGTCATCTGCCTTCTTTTTTCTTTTTGCATGCTAACCAGCATCACTCATACTGTCATGTCCCATGGCAGCGGCAACATCAACAGCAGCAGCAGCATCAACACTACAAGAGCAACGTACAGGAGGTAAGCTGGGCGGACGTTGCTGCCTCCCCCGGCGGCGACGGCGCTGCGGGGCGCCGTGATGGTGTCGTAGTCAGTGGTGGCGGTGGCCCCGGTCCCGGTCGCGTGAGTGGTGATGAGCTCGAACGAGCCATACAGCAGCGCTTAGGGCCTTTAGAACATACCATTAATGAGTTAAGACGAGAAAACGCGCTTCTTAGAGACGAAATATCCAAATTGAAAGGCGGGGCTGCACAACGGCAGCAACATAAACAGCAGAAACGACAGGAGATGTTCTTAGAGCCACAACCTCTTCCGCCACAGCCCGTGCCGGTCGAGGTGAATACGGTGGACGACAGCTCGGTGGAGACAGCGGACGAACGCGAAGACCGCCCGGTATCTTCCAAGAGGGCCGCGTTAGACCCCGAAAGACCGACAACCGAACCGCGTAGCACTTCCTACGAAAGGCTAAAAAAGCGCATAGAGAATATTGAGACAAGCCTAGACGAGCGTTTCGCGAGCCAGACGGAACAAATTAACAAAATGTTTACCGTGGTCAACAACTCGGTGGCCAAGCTCGCGGAGCAAATGACTCAGGCGATTGCGGCGCTCACGGCGCGAATGGACGACTTCGAAGCGAGGCCCCCGCCCCTTGCGGGCAGGTCGTTGCGAGCGACCGGGAAACCATACGCGAGACCGCAGCAGCAGCAAACTCCGATAACAGACGCAGAAACGCAGCACCAACAGCCGAGTCTATCGGGCGACGGGCTACATTAACACACACGCTTCACGATGGCTATACGCGACAAAAAACACACACGCACTAGACAATATCCACAACAGTACACGATCTGGCAGTGGAACTGCCGGGGTTACAGAAGGAAGCGGGGCAATCTCCAGCAATTTGTATGCAACTGCGAGAGAAAGCCGGACGTGATCCTGTTACAGGAGACAAATGATCCGGTCAAACTGGCGGGCTACAAAGCCATAGATGCGGCCGCGTCTAGCGAGGGGCAGAGGCAGAGACGACGGCGAGTTGCGTCGACCGGCGTTATGGCGACGTTGCCGGCCGCCGCGGTGCTCGTTCGTCGCAACCTAACAGTGGCGCAGCGTGAGCTTCAAGGGGTGAAGATACCGCACGTCTTTGTAGAGCTAATTCCGAGGAGGGGTCAAGGGCTATTCGTATTGAACGTATACAGCAAGCCCTCGCTGCAGCACAGATTCCGGGAGCTGTTCCGCAAGGCACGCGCAGTCGCCGGCGATGGACCACTGCTCGTCGCGGGAGACTTCAACGCGCCTCACGCGGCCTGGGGATACGCACGAGAAACACCTAAGGGCAGGCGCCTGTGGGAGGACTCTGCAGACCAGCGACTGGAACTCATCGCGAACCCTGCCGATCCCACGCGCAGGGGCAACAGCGCATGCGTTGACACGCTACCGGACCTTGCGTTCGTGGCGAACATAGCCAACGCGCAGTGGCACAACATGCAGGAGGATCTCGGAAGTGATCATTCCATAATAGAGATTCAAATAGATACAGGGCAGCATACTAGGGTGTGCCACTTCGAGAGCGCAGGGAAAGCCAGGGGACGTAGGCTCCGTCTCGTGGAATGGGACGCATTCCGCAAGACACGCAAAGAACGCGAGCGAGGCGACCGGCCGATAACAAACATTGACGAATGGACCGAAACGCTCAGGGCAGACGTGGACGCGGCAACGCACGAGGTCCCTCCTGAGGCAAACCTTCAAGTGATCGATAGCAGGCTCCTGCACATGTGGGAGGCCAAGCAGGCTTTGCTGAAGAGATGGAAGCGTCAAAGGCACAATAGGACGCTGCGCAGGCGCATAGCCAAACTGGACAGGGACACAGAAGAACACGCCTTCCAGGTGTGCCGCGCGCAATGGGAGGAGACGTGCAATGGCCTTGAGACTCAGATGCGCGGTGCGAGCGCTTGGCGCCTCTTCCGGCACCTTCTGGATCCGGAGGAAACCAAGACCGCTCACGGGCACAAGATTCGCAGACTCGTACGCGACTTTGGGGGCACGCCAGATGAATTTCTTGAGGCCGTTCGCGAGCGTTACTTTAGAACGGGAGAAAGACTACAGCACGCAATGTACGACGGAGACGACAACGAAAAGCTAGACGCGGAGTTTAGTGAAGCAGAAATCAGGGCGGTCCTAAGCAGTCTCAACACCAGGTCGGCCCCTGGCCCGGATCGGGTGACCAACAAGACCCTACGCAACCTGGACGACGAGTCAATTACGCGACTTACGGCCTACGTTAACGAGTGCTGGCGAGAGGGCTCCCTCCCCAATGCGTGGAAAAGGGCCCGCGTGGTCATGATTCCCAAACCGGGTAAGCAGGTGACGATCGATAACCTAAGACCAATCTCGCTCACGTCCTGCGTGGGCAAAATCATGGAACACGCTGTCCTGACTCGCGTGACTGATTACCTCGAAGACGCCGACGTCTTCCCCCCCACGATGTTGGGATTTCGTCGTAACCTTTCCGCGCAGGACGTGATGCTGCAGCTCAAACACCAGATCATAGACGACACTTCTCGTTCCACCAAGGCGATTCTCGGCCTCGATCTGAAAAAGGCTTTTGACAGTGTCAAACACGCGGCGATTCTCGACCGTGTCCGATCGCTGGGATTAGGCCAAAGAATGTATAACTATATACGCGATTTCCTCACGGGCAGGCGTGCGAGCGTCGTCGTCGGCAACGCGGAATCAGAGGAATTCGAGACGGGCCCGATGGGTACGCCGCAGGGCTCTGTCGTGTCGCCCATGTTATTTAATCTCGTCCTTCTTGGGCTTCCGGAAAAACTAGCTACAATAGAGGGACTGCATCACAGCCTCTATGCGGACGACATCATCCTCTGGGTCCCCCGAGGAGGATGTGACGGCAACGTAGAACGAACGCTTCAGATGGGCGTGGACGCGGTCCAGGAGTTCTTGCGAGGCACGGGCCTCGAATGTTCGGCGGCCAAGTCCGAGCTATTGCTCTACAGACCCACGAGCAGGGGCCGCAAAACCGTGCTTCCCGGCGGAGGGAGATCAGACATTAGAGTAGTAACGGCGGACGGCGTTCCCATACCGAGCGTAGAGCGTATAAGGATATTGGGACTGCACCTGCAGGCCAACGGTCACAACGGTGAGATGGTACGAAGACTTAGAAGCTCAGTAGACGACACGATTCGACTACTCCGCCGCATAATGAACAGACGCAGCGGTATGCGGGAAAGTTGCGCGATCCGCCTCGTACAGGCGTACGCGATCAGTCGCATAACGTTCGTAGCCCCTTATCTAAAGTGGCTGGCGTCTGAACGAAACAAGATCGACTGCATGATACGCAAAGCGTTCAAGAGGGCGGTCGGCATCCCTGTCAATGCGAGCACGGACAAGTTCTTCGAGCTGGGCCTGCACAACACCCTGGGCGAACTGATCGAGGCGCACAACATCGCACAATACGAGCGACTGTCCAAGTCCAAGACGGGCAGGCGCATCCTCGAGTCACTCGGCATAACATACCACGCACAGTGCGGGGAGAAGACGATGGTTCCGATCACAGTCCGCGACCGTCTCACCGTCCCGCCGCTCCCCAAGAACATGCACCCGACGCACCACGTCGGGCGCCGCAACAAAAGAGCGAGCGACCTGCAAAGAATGTATGGCAACAGCGAGGAGGCGGTGTACGTGGACGCCGCGCGATACCCAGAGGGAAGGTGTGCTCACGCGATCGCAGTTGTGAATCACACGGGCAAATGCATCGCGAGCGCCACGGTGCGCACGAAACACATAGAGGCGGCCGAAGAGGCGGCGATCGCTCTAGCACTGGTCGCGGCACCGGAAGCTGCGGTCGTGATCAGCGACTCGCAGGCTGCCGTCCGTGGCTTCGCGCGCGGCCGCATCTCGTGGCAGGCGGCCCGCATACTTCAGACTCGCTATGGAAGCAGGGACGGCGGCGACTTTCGAGGAACGATGGCCCCGACGTCACCGTCCTCGCATTCAAAAACCGAAAATGCGACGGTCTTTCTCCTGTGGACCCCGGCTCACACCAGCGTCCCGCTTGCAGGCAACCAGGCGGCCCATACCGCGGCTCGAGGTCTCACTCACCGAGCCGCGGCCGACTCCACCCCAGAGAGAGTAAGAACACAACAGCAACCGGAATGGTCGTGGGGCGATCGCCTGACCACATTCAGCGACATCACACAACATTACAGACTAAACAGACGCAAATACCCTCCACCACACGACAAATTAAACAAAAGACAGGCCGTAACTTGGAGATTACTACAAACAGACACTTACCCCAGCCCGGCGATCCTACGCATCTGTTATCCGAGCTTGTACCCGACGGACGCGTGTAAAGAGTGCGGGGAAAGAGCCACACTGCGGCACATGCTTTGGGAATGTGCCGGGAGAGTTAATGTCGCTGCCGCCGCTCACTTCGCGACGCATGTTAGACAGGGGCGAATTGCTACCACCGCGCGAGGGCAGGGGCCGACCGCCGCCGCGGCTGTGGTCACTGCTGAGGATCGGCTGCGTCGGCGTCGCTGCCGCTGGGAGGCGGCACTCACCAGCGACAAGCTGACCGACCAACTTTGGGCCGTCCGGCAAGCCGAGGATGCCGCCCGGGTGCAAGGACTTCAAGCCGTCACCTGACGCCATCATCGACGGAGAGTGGGACGGGACAGGGGTTAATCCCCTCTTCCCCCCGCCTCGTCCGGACTTTTAATAAAGTTTATTCACTCAGCTCTAGCTGATCCATCCACTTCATCATGGCGTATCTTGACGTTATTGCGTAATGGTGTCAAGCAAAATAAATTTATAAAGAAACGACTTGTCGAAGTGCGCAGGCAAGACAATGACATGTGTTCGCCGTGGTGTTGATGCAGTCAAATACTGGAAGAAGGAAGCGTATGTCGTCACAGTCGTCAATACCAAGGGATCACTAGTTAACGCGGCCACGGTGGTCACCGGCTTCACTCACGAAGCCGAGGAACTGGCTATCGCGGTAGCTCTGCAAGAACGAAGAAGGGACGTCACCATCTTTTCAGACTCACGAACTGCCATCAGGTCATTTTCATCCGGCTTCGTCTCCGCCGCAGCCGCAAGCATTCTTAATAAGACGACTGCTGAGGCTACCGAAGGGGAAGATCCTCTAACGCACATCACATGATTCCCGGCTCATATGGGTAACATCTCATCCTCCCCAACCGGCAACCCTAACGAGAGGGCTCACCAGCTAGCGCGTGAACTAGCTACCCGCGGCGGTGACCGGCCATCTCAGACGGGACGGGAACGGGGATGCATGGACTTCAAGGATCCATTAATATCATTCCACGAGATCACCTCAGCTCACAAACTAGGGCGGAGGCTCTTTCCCCCTCCACACCCTAAATTGAATAAAGCGCAAGCGGTCACACCACGATAACTATACAGACAAACACGTACATCACTCCAGCCATGCTAAACAGAATCGATCCAGACTTTTCACCTCACTGTCAGCACTGTAATCACGAGCACTGCAATTTCGAACACATGCTCTGGCTGTGCCCCTTTAATTCGGGGTCAGGATTACCAGACAAACCCGCCTGGGAGGCTGCCATGCGCAGCATGGAACTCAACAACCAACTCCTGGCAGTCCAGAGGGCCCGGGACATCGCCGAGAGGCTCCAGCTTCCGGCACCTTCCTGGGTGGAGCCACCTGGCTGAGCTAGCGGGACCTCCAGTCGCGTTCAGGCTGCCACTTTTGGACCACAATAAAGTTCTAACTCACTCACTCGCCGTGGTGCTAAATACATATGCGTTATTAATAATAATAATTGTTGGGGTTTTACGTCCCAAAACCACGATATGATAATGAGGGACGCCGTAGTGGAGGCCTGCGGAAATTTCGACCACCTGGGGTTCTTTAACGAGCATCTAAATCTATCGGCGTCAAATGAAACCCGAACAGCGGCAAGCATTCACAATGGTATGGCGCCCGCCGTCCAGTTATCACCATGGACAGGCGCGCGCATCCGGTTCGGCAGCACTGTGCATATATGCGCACCTGTACATGGTGATTACTGCGAATGCTTGCCGCTGTTCAGGTTTCATTTGACGCAGATAGTACACGAGCCTCTAGCGTTTCGCCTCCATCGAAATGCGGCCGCCGCGGCCGGGATTCGATCCCGTGACCTTCGGGTCAACAGTCGGGCACCATAACCACTATAGACCACTGTGGTGGGCCATATATGAGCTTTTACGACATGTACACCGATCGCTTAAACGCCGAACCGTGCGCGCGACCGTCATCTTTTTTCTCTCTCCCACTCGCACTTCCCGTGCGGCTGTCACGAGGTGTCCTTAGAGAACGGAAAAGAGGTGAGCAAGGAGCGACTCCCTTTCGGCCCGCAACTAATTGGAAGTGAAACGAGGCCACGGCGTTTCCGGATTTCGGGTCGATTGTGTCGCATGCGAATGTGCCACTTTTGTGCCTGCTGCTCGCTTATCGACGCCGAAAGCGCAGGGCGGATGCTTGCCTCGTGCTTGCATCGGCAAAATAAAAGGTTGTCCCGCGTATATGTACGGCTGCACCTCTCATTCCCATTCACAGAAAGATGTTTATATGCGACGAGCGACGAGACGAAAACAAAGTTAAAAGGAAGAAACGGCAACGGGGTACATGATCCTCGCGTCGTTTTTTGTTCCTTTGTTTGTGAAACAGTTGATTGCCCCGGCCTTGACATTGCGATGCCGGTGGTTTTTGCCGCTGCCTCTTTTGTTGTCTATCTCTACTAGTCAGCGCGACTCGCGCACGAAACATTAGAAGCAGAGACGAACACGAGGTACTAATAGTTAACGTATTGTAGGTATGTGGTAGCATTTCGCAATTTTCGATATCAGTGACTCAGGTGAATCGCAATTGATAACACCGGACTTCGCGCCAGACTTCAAGCCCCAAGGTTGAGGTGAGAGAGAACAACTTTATTAAAAATAAACGAACCCCAGTTCGGGTCCACTAATGAAAAGGCAAAAAAGTATGTGAATGCCAATATGAATTTATCGCTCGCGCAGTAAAAATTCACACAACCGAAATTTTCGTCCTTCTGCCATGCTTTGTACGCGGCATTCTATTCTGGTCTATATTGTTCGTTGCTGTGTGAACACTTTTCTGGAAAATGTATACCGAGTCGTGCAGATTTCGCGCCATGCTTTGGCCATTTATTCTGAAGGCGCAGCAGTACACATTAATGTTCCGCCAGGTATCTTTGATGTAACGTCCAAACATGCTGCAAGTAATAAATTACCTGCGCAGTTAAATATAAAAAAATCACAATTTCTTTCGCACTGCAATGTCAGCAGCGTTTTTCACTTGTGAACATTTCTAAAGAACTCTGCTCTATTTAGGAACTAGCTCACTTAATACCACCATCGAATTGTATCCGTCTACTACCAGAAGGGTTAAATCATGATCTTTGGCGTCAGTCGTCGGGATGGAGATGTGCCACTGTAGGCGTCAACGTGGGTGCTTCCACGTCAAACGGTGCTATAGCTGCCAAACACTTGGACTTCGTGCATCTCTGATATATCAATGTACAGTAAACAATCAACTGTACTCCTATGATGACACGATTCACTTTCGTGTTATACCGATTCTTATGACGAAAGAATCAACCATGTTTTCTTTTTTTCATGTCTGTTGGTTCTCAGAAGACCCTCGAAGATTACTATGTTCTCAACGACTGCTTAGGAACTGTAAAAATTATAGTTCCTCCTGTTTTATCAACTACGCGTCATTAATACAGAACACACTGCGGTAGAAGGTTGTTGAAAGCCTTGAGAGTTGTTTGCATTTACTTTATGAGGTCGCTACGAGGGATCAGCAGTGCTACAAGATACTTCGCATAGTCCTTTTAAAAGTAACCTCCTACAAAATCGGAGCTATACATTCCGTTAGCATCCTACTCCCTTTCTATGTTTTTTTGGTACATTTTCTGCAAGCATCTTATCTCAAGTTCATCAGAGCGCATTTTGCAAGTGGGCGGGGCCATCGGCGGGCGTCACGAAGAAAAGCGAGTATGCAAACGTGTGCCTTGTCACACAGCTACAGCTGTGATTTAGCCGCAATACATAATAAATACTTCAAGAACGTTGAAATCCGGAAACAAGCAAAGGAAAGCTGGCAAGAGAGCAGGAGGGGGCCACCCACGATGCTTTCGAACATCTCCGCATTCGTCATTAGCGCGGACGAAACTCCCCTGTCAAGGTACAACATTAATCGTTTTCCCAAAAAGCCAGTGCCACATCTCTAAGGTCCCACAGTTCACGTCGATGGTGTCGAAAACATGACCTTCTCTGGCGTACATTTTTTTGTACAGTTTGCGCGCAAGGACGTTCGGAGCGTAATAGGTTATGGAAGTCAGTCAGTGTAACGCATCATCTTCCTTCCAGGAAAAGGCGCTCGGCCGCCCTTGACGTCTGCGAGGTTTTCCCGTGTGTCATCGCACGCAACGGACAGAAATGAAGACCACTTCCTATGACTCATCCGTGTTTTGATGGGCGCACGGGCATACGAATCAGTAAAGGTGAAGTGGTGTATGACAATGCGATGACATCCTAGAGTGGTATTCTGTAGTTGCCCATTTCAGCGTACTCAGATTGGCTAAATCTTGAGACCGAGCGGGCCGGCACCAATGGCGAACCCCAGCTTCGATCTCTATTCAATCTATGTACGCTGAAACGCACAGTCAATTTAATAGACACTTACAGAATACCACTCCTGGGCTAATTCTGAGTTTCGCGTCAAAGCGTTTGTTCTTATCGTTTATAACAACCACGTGACCTGCAGCAAAACATTTCTGTGCAGCTCATGTGGATTCCCTGGCTTCCACCCGCCAGAACACATTTGCCCTAACTGGGAGGTAAAGATCAAGGGAATAGAGGAAACGGCACATATCACGCGCACGTGATCACAGCAGATACAGGATCTTAATTAACACCAATTAGCGATATTAATTAACTCTAAAATATTTTTTTACAGGTTTGCTGTGTGTTTTGTAGCACTGCCTTTGTGGTGTTGTTCTCATGCTTATGAGGTTTCCATACCAAAATGGTCTGTTTTCCCACTGGTCTGTCACCAGCTTGAGACTGTGTCTGTACTGGTCATGAAAGACAATCACGCAGAACACGTTAAAAAAAATACCCACTAAAGTATATCATGTACACTATAGGCCCGGTGGGCGTATGTTCTGCGTCCGAGCAACAATGTGGTTGTGTCAGCTCTTGTCTTGAACGTTGTGAAGAACTCGTAGCGGTGACATTGATTCAACAAACCACTTTCCTTTGAGGTGCATCCCGTCAGGAAATAAACCTTGTTCCGTTCGGTATGACGCTTTCTTATGATGAATGATATCAAGCTAGAAATATTCAGAGAGAAACAACTTTAATGAACATATAAGGCTCCCTGACTACTTAGGGTGGAGCCCCTCGTCCAGGGCGCCACTGGCAATTGCGGCTCTCCAGGCCTGGTCCCCGACTTTATTCGCCAAAGGCGGGAGCTATTGTGCCGTACGTACTACTTATACAGTGGGGATGGAAAGAACGCGAACAGTGCGGCATCTACATTCCCTGCTGTTTCACATTTCTTTTTAAGCGGTTATAGCCTGGATGGTAATAAAAAGCCACTAGAGTCATGTATGATACAATCAAGAACCATTGTAGCATCTTTTATTCCCGCCAAGGTCAGAACGTGATGTAAACAGTGCGCCGCGCTTTTCGCGTTTCTTTCCATCCATGAACAAGGGTGTCAATGCAAGCTAGTTGGTATCCCCTCTGTACACTGACCTAACACGAATGAAACACACATCTGCGAAAATTTTCTTATGCCGTCATGCTTCTTGCGACAATGACGCAAAAAGAAAAAAAAAAAAGAAACTGTAGAACAATCAAAAGGAAAGCATCCCATTTTCTTTTCACACCTTCGATCGCTACGCTGACTTCAAGAAGCGGCTCGGCCTTTGATAGTCGCATATGGCCATAGTATTTGTAAAAAAAACAACGGGAATGGCACCGCTATAGGAATGTTCCTGAAATATTCAAGGACGTGTAGAGATTGTAGTTTGTTTTAAAAAAAATGAAAATCGGGTTTGTATCAGCACTGCTATTTTGCATTACAAGCTTAAGCGCCACCATTATATCGGCTTTATTTGTTATAGACCACATTATGCTAGATATTTGTTAATTTTTTGAGGATGGCTTTATGTAGCAATTCGCGGGATGCGTTTGATTTATATGTAATAATGGTAAATGAAACAACGAAGAGGCCTAAACTTGTTGGTTATATTTCTTATATGTACTAAACGAAACATCGGAGAACGACGGTTTCTAAATATATCGGTCATACAATTACTGCTCCGGCAGAAAAGCATTTCTGTTATTGTTGAGGGAACATCAGGAACTGACAAAAGAGCAGCGGCTGCTCGGTACAAAACTGTTGTAGTTCCTTAGAACCGCAGGTATAATTGTGACTGAAGAAATCATTTACTGACTTTACTGCTGCGCACTTTGCATTGGTCCACATCATGACTGTTTTTTGTTTCTCTTGAAAATCGTCTTCTTGCGCACAACTTTGAGCCTTGAAGTTAACAACACACCCCTTCCGTAGAGCAGCAACCAGCTTTTAAGCACGCGTTCCCGAAACTCTCGCAATAGGAGCAGGAAGAAATATATATATACCCAAACCCAGCACAGTTACTGAGTGAAGGAAATAACCGAAGCAGCAGCGGTAAAGCAATGGACAGTTCGACGTGCATGTTTCTAATCCTCGCTGGATTACAAGAGAACTGTATACACACTGCAGAGGCCCCAGGAGGAACGTTGCGTCTTCGATCCGCTGTGGCAGGTTTCTGCGAGAGCCCTCCAGCCGACATAACTCAATTAAGCCTCCCGCCGTTCAGGTGCAGCGTCAGCAGAAAAGTCGTCTGGTCCTTCCTCGCAAAATTTCAAACGAGGAATGAACTGCAAGTCAGCTTAAACAACAGCTGTTGTGAGTTTTGGCATAAAAGGCTGCGGTAATTCTTTGCAAGTGAATTACCCTGACCTCTCCGCGCTTGCATTTCTTAGTTACCTTAGCAGAAGATAAAAGTGAAAGAACCAAAAAGAAAAACATTGGTTATTGCGCGACCTTATTTTTATTCAAACTATTTGTCCCAAGGTGAATTCCTGCATTGCTAAGCATATTCAATTCAAATTTCTAGTTGAGAAGGTATTCGGTGCTGTAGTCTAGCAGTTATTGCTCAATGTTATACATTAGCTATATGTAATGAGATGAAATTAAGAAGTTTGTAGGTATGACGTGGCTGCAGCAAGCACAGGACCAGGCGAATTGGAGAAACATAGGAGAGGCCTTTTCTTCGCAGTGGGTGTAGATGATGATGATTAGAATGATATTACTAACATTTATTTCGACTCTCTACAGGGCATAGAAGTGTTCCAGTTAATGAAGAGAAATATTTTGGGATATAGTGCTTACCATAGTGAACGCTAAGCGAGGTATTGTAGATTCTGAAGTTTTACTTTGTTTCTGTATGCCTTTATATTTGTTAAACGCAGCACATTATCCGCAAGTACACTATTGCCATCCCATATTCTTATACTTTGCAGGTATCTCGTTATTGTTTACAAATAGTGGCATTAGGCCACCTATGATTTTACTCATTGCCTGCATTTGAGTCATGGTTCCACATAGGCTTCCGTGGGTTGTGTTTGAGACAAGTTAAAACGAGCTTTAAAATTTGTAACACCTGTGTACAATGCAAGGGTGCTTATAAATTACCCATAATGCGTCGCATAGCAGATTTTATTTTAATATATCAGTAATAATATCCAATGCTAGTTATAGCAAAGCATCTGCCATGTATTTGGCCATCAAACCGCGGGAGGTACTCGTCGTTGCAGACATGCTGGCATTTTTTTTTTTCATGGGAAACAGTCATTCGTCCACCTTTGCTATCTGCCGCTGAAGCAGCTCGGCGTGATTGGTTTGAACGTATAACTTAATGACCGAGAAAAGAACACATTATGACAAACGTCACCACAGCCGAATTGGACTAGCTGATCTACAATTATGTGGTTCGTTTCTATATGATCGACGTTCACACGATCTTTTTTTTTTTTTTGGCAAGCGCTGGCACAAACAGGAAGAGAAGTGTACGGTTAGGCGCCGTCTTCCGTTGTTCCCATGCATTTATTGGGGTGCTGTGCCGACCGGATGCGAGCACGACATGGGCTCCGTCTCAGTGACGGCATTGCACCACAGGGTGGCAACAGCGCTGTAATAACCACGTTTTCCAAGGCCGATTCAGAAGTTAAGTTATCAGAATCGAAAAATGATTGTCGCACCGCGTAATGCATCTCAGGAGAAAGGAAGGCAACCATAACTGTACCGTTTTGCTAGTGCTTGATGGTGGCAGTTTCTTATTTCATGCACCCATTGCTCGTGAGTCCTCTTACGCAGGACAGAGTGCAAACTCTGAAGTGCTGCCTTTGAGTCGCAGAATGTGACCCTTCGCTCTTTCATGGTATTTTCTAGAGCAGCTCTTATAGCAGCAAGCTATGCCGCCGTAGATGTCGTTACGGGCGACAATATAACTTTCATTCTGATGGCTGCAGCCGGAATGACAACTGCACGTGATGAGCTGGTAGACGAGACCGAGCATATTCATGAGCTATCCATGAGCATATTCAGCTATCCCATGAGACATATTCGTGCTTTCGGCACCAATATGTCTCATGGGATAGCAGCAGTGTCGCTTGTTGTAACGCTATATATTCCTGTTCTAGTAGTTCTATGGTCTTCTCTATCCCCGGAATAGCAAGACTTATCTGTGGCTGGTCGAGGCACCGATGCTTATGTAATCAGGGAGGTAAAAAGCCTGTCACACGGTCAGAAATGTTTGTAAAAGACAGACAACTTCATTAAGCACAGCAGTGTTTCCAGATATGATTTCAGATACGAGTGCTAACATAATTGGGTGCTGCAGCAGTGTGCTTGCTGACAGTGTCCTAATCACTCCATAGCGCTATCATAGCTTGCACATTTATACCTGCAACGTTGCAAGCAGCTGGATCAGCCAAGCGGAGGATGTCTGAAAACATTTTTGCGCGCAGCTGCACAGCTTACGCATTAAAGCTGTCCCGCATCTAGCCGTGGGATAAATCTAGCTTTTCTAGAAGGAAGAGAGAGAAAGAGAGATGTTTAATGAAAAGCTGGAGATGTTTGCCTGGCTATTCGCCTGACATGCTACTTCAGGTGCTCCAGGGTGATGATTATGATATATACACTGCCAACCACGCACACATACATAGCCTACACTGTTTACAGAGTTTCGGTCAGGCTTGTGGCCCTCAAGGAAGTCAGCAGCGCTTTCGTTGCGCGTAACGCACAGGTGCTGTTTTGCCATGGACCCAGAATGTGCCGCAGTTCTAAACACGAGTCCTGTTGAAGGTGCAAGGCCGCCTTCAGAGATCGTATTTCTGTTGCGTATCGCCTGCATTCGCAGAGAACGTGTTTCAGGTCTTCTAGGACGTTACATTGAACGCACAACGGCGAGTCCGACAGCTTGATTTTGTTCTTGAAGTAATGAGTGTAGGCGACGTTTAGTCTGATGAGGCCCACATGGCGGACAATAATAATTCATGAGAAGCTTGTTCGTAGAGAACGAAAATTGCTACGTTCACTTAAGATTGATAAGGCTTTCAAGATCTAGAGACGTTAAACGTGTACCCGCCACCGTGAATCCACTTGTAACAGGTTCGTATATCTCGACTATTCGGCGCCGAGTGAAAATGAACGCTCCCGCGAAGAGGACCCATCGTTTGATAGAGCTTTCCTCTCTGCGGAATCACTACGATCCTGACACAATAGGTCACCGCTGGAAGCACCGTCCAACTCTTTGTAGCAGTTATGTACGCATGCGCGGCGCACGTAGCATACACACGCCAGAAACCACTCGAGCCAAAGTTTTCAAAGTGCCAGATTGCCGGAGGAGGACAACCTTCAATCTACACGATGCGGAAATCGCGGCATGCCCAGCATGGGGTTCGCCGGGCCACGGACACAAGAGGCCGCTAGCGTATGCGAGTGAACAGGCGACAAACGAACGAAAAGGAAGAAATGAATAGAAATAATGACGATATATTGTTCTCTTCAATGATGAAGATGCCATGGAGAAACGATTATAGGCGTGTACGTGTGAGTTGACTCTGTGAATCAGCTAGGACTAGTTCACCTTCTTTGTTCAGTCTCATGTGAGAGAAAGTGTGGCGTTTGAAAGATGGAGGAGCCACGAAGCCTCCGAAAGGCCGCACCATTGTGCTGAGTCCCGTCTGGTAGGTCATTGTCTGAGAGAATACTTAATATTCCCCGTTGCGCAAGTTTTCATTATGGGCCTTCGCGAAGTAGTTTCTTCTATATTCGTTCACGCTCACCCATTGATGTCATCATGTACTCTTGTACATAGGAGGAAATTATCGAAATTGAATCGTTGTTGATCTGAGACCAAGGTGGCGAGTGTACATCACAAATGATCTTACGATGTGTAGCGTTTGTTGTACTAGACGAAAAGGACGCGAGGCTTATGCGTTCGATATGGATGCCCTTCAAAGCTTGAGTCATTCAAGAGCGATTAAGCAAGAAACCCGTGGCCATCGCCCCGATTTGCAGGGTGTCTTGAGATGCTACTCGGGGTGCATATGTAGCATGGTTGAACATCCAGGCTACGCTTACACTGTAGCTCGCATTGACAGTTCGCTTACTGGGCTCCAGAGATGCTCCAACGCCATGCTGTCAGAAAGCCAAGGAGTGGCACGCGCAGGTTTAAAGAGCAATACTGCACTCGCATGAGGAGTCGGACTTCAGCTTTGACAGGGCGCATATATACCGTGCAGGAAGATGGGCAAACATCACAACACAGATACAAGTTACACGTAAGATTTGTTTTTTATAAGTGCCATAGCAAAATAGTGCGTAAGGCGTATGCATGCTCTGTACGGAAGAGTGCGAGTCAGATCATTCGTGCCCTAACGTCTATCGTTACTCGCCTTCTCCTGAGCTCCTAGATACTGTAACTACGAAATTTCCAAACCAAATAAAACCTCCGCGCGTAGGAGTAATAATAAAAGATAACGTGGCAGCATCCAGGGCAACTCTTGGTTTTGAGTTCCGGTAATGGGGGTGCCGGCAGAAATTTTCTTTTCTTTCTCGGTTAGACCCACATAGGAGTTAATAGACACACATCGCGCACAACGCTCGTCCGTGTTAGAGTGAAGACAAGCGAGTCGTTACTCAATCTACTAACTCGGGGAAAATCCATGCGTTGTCCGCGCTCTCTCCGTTCGCGGCCTTCATGCGACGACGAAGGTTTGAAGCGAAGGAGAGCGAGAGCGTTATGAGCCGTCACGGTTTCCCCTTGACAAGGGGCAGTTTTCTTTTTCTTTTTTTTCCCTTTTCGACTCTTCCACGAGAGTGCGAGTGAAGAGCGGGCCGCTACCGGCGAAGCCTTTTGGTGTCCGTTGCGCTTCGTGATTTCCGCAGAACCACCGGGAGCACTATGGGGGCGCGATGATTTGCTTCACCATTGCGCGCGTTTTGCCCAAAGACTTGACTAACTCTCTCGTGCAAGAGTCGCCAAATTATTTGTGCTTATTTCGTTTCTATTTTACTACGGCTCCGTTAAGACGCTCGAACGAGGGCGTGCTGTATTCGTCCATCTCTCCGTCGTTATTACACAGTTTTGTTCGTCCTTTTTAGGCTCAGCAGCGTGACGTCACAACAAAGCAATATGGCCACATAGGGGTGTCCTATGAGGCGCGCAGAATTTATTGCTGTTAACAGATGTGACAGTAAGAACTAAAGTACTCGAATATATTAGCACCAAAGCTCCAGCGTGCAAGACAGTTTCCCGATAGCCTTGCAAAATTGAGATTAAAAAAATTACACCATCTCCCACTAAAGGGAACCATGTGGGAATGCGAAGCAGCGCATGGGTCGACTTAAAGTTCCGTGCATCACGGGCACCTTGCCCGATGTTAACGCGTCCTTGCAAGTGGAGCACACCATGAATTCACTGTAGTTGCTGTTGCTGTAACTCGTCCCGAACTCTTGTTGGAGCGTGCCACGCGGGTTCATTGCGCGTCTGCAGAATCTCGTTCCCCGACGCCATCACGTGATTGCTGAGAGAGTGTAAGGGGGAGAGGCCACAGCGTCTTACCCAGCCCCTTACACAGGCCCGAACGCGCTATCGAGTGCCAGCACACATGGTTTGTCCGCGTTACGCCAGCTAGGACAGCATACGGCAGCCAGGGCCCCTAAAGTGCTCTGCACCTATCGTCATCAAGACGGTTGAAGAACAAGAGGAAGAAGACTTTCTTTGGCGCGAGCGCGCGCTCAGATGGCTATGCTAGGTGGTAGAAAGCGGACGGTCGCCAAGGGACGGACACAGCCCGAGCAAAAGCTGCTTCGCATCTAAAATTGTTGGGGTTTAACGTCCCCAAACCACTATTTGATTATGAGAGACGCCGTAATGGAGGGCTCCGGAAATTTTGACCATCTGGTGTTTAACGTGCACCTAAATCTAAGTACACGGGCCTCAAGCATTTTCACCTCCATCGCAAAATATAGAGAAAGATATAGAGGAGGAGGGTAGGAATTTTAGGTATACTGTCGAATATGTATGTGTCATAGGAAAGGCATAGAGATAAGTGCCAGACAGGACGATTATCCGAGACCAGATTCGGTCGATTACACAATTCAATGTGGGC
>NW_023615993.1:0-60001 GCF_013339695.2 Rhipicephalus sanguineus
ACGCGACCATCCTCATCTTCTTTCATATACAACAACGAGCAAGTCGACGACATGCTTCGGCGCGACGTTACTCGACCCTCAAACAGTCCGTGGGCGTTTCCTGTCGTTCTCGTTGCCAAGAAGGATGGCTCTGCGCGGTTCTGTGTGGACTACAGACGACTCAACAAGATCACTCGTAAGGAAGTTTATCCCCTACCTCGAATAGACGACGCCATTGACAGCCTGCAAGGAGCAGAATTCTTTTCATCGCTCGATTTGCGCTCAGGGTACTGGCGAGTCCCCATGGCTGATGACGTTTGACCGAAGACAGCCTTTGTCACGCCCGATGGCTTGTCAACCTCATGCCGTTTGGGCTGTGTAATGCGCCCGCGACCTTTGAGCGCATGATGGATACCGTTCTGCGCAACTTGAAATGGCACACGTGCCTGTGCTACCTCGACGACGTCGTCGTTTTCGCCCCGGACTTCTTCACGCACCTTCAACGCCTGCGGCATGTGTAGACGCGTTTGAGCGACGTAGGGCTATAACTGAATCTAAAGAAGTGCCGATTTGCAGCACGGCTGGCAATACTGGGCTACGTCGTCTCCAAGGACGGAATTCTCCCCGATCCAGCCAAGCTTCGAGCCGTGACAGAATTCCCCAAACTTACGTCGGTCAAAGAGATGCGCCGTTTCGTAGGACTATGCTCCTACTTTCGGCGCTTCATCCGAAATTTCGCGACTGTCATATCGCCGCCGACGAAGCTTCTTGGCAGCAACGGGACCCTCAATTCGTGGTCGTCAGAGTGCGACGACGTCAGAGTGCGACGAGTTTGTTGACGTCCCCTCCCATACTACGCCACTACGACCCTACGGCCCCTACGGAGGTACACAGGGACGCCAGCGGTGTCGGCCTCGGCGCTGTCCTTGCGCAGCGCAAACCTGGGTTCCCGAATACGTCGTGGCATATGCAAGCCGTACGCTTACTAAAGCTGAGACCAACTATACCGTTACGGAGAAAGAATGCCTGGCAATCATCTGGGCCCTTACAAAGTTCCGGCCTTATTTGTATGGTCGTCCATTTTATGTCGTCACCGACCATCATGCACTGTGCTGGTTGTCGTCCTTGAAGGATCCCTCAGGCCGTCTCGCCCGGTGGGCACTTCGCCTGCAACACTACAGCATCCGCGTGGTGTACCGCAACGGACGCCAGCATGCTGACGCCGACGCCCTGTCCCGCTCTCCCTTGCCTGACGACAATGCCCACTGCTCTGTGTCTCGCTTTGCCATTTCTTCCCTCGACATTCACACCATCGCTACCTAACAGCGCAAGGATCTATGGATTGCCTCACTGATAGACTTGCTGACTGATTCATCGGCCACACCATCCACACGTGCGTTGCATCGTCAAGCCCACCATTTCGCCGTTCGCGACGACCTCCTCCACCGACGCAATTTCGACGGCGATGGCCGCCAGTGGCTACTAGTAATACCCCGCAGACTGCGTTCTCACATATGCGAGTCGTTCCACTCTGATCCGCAGTGTGCACACTCTGGAGTATCGAAACCCTACCACCGCATTCACCAACGGTACTTTTGGCGAGGAATGTGCGGCTACGTGCATAAGTTCGTTCGCTCCTGCATCGATTGTCAGTGCCGCAAAACTTCAACGCACCCGTCGCCGGCAGGTCTGCAACCTCTACCTTGCCCTGACCGACCGTTTGGGCGTGTTGGCTTCGATTTGTACGGGCCACTTCCTCTGACGTCCGCTGGTAACCGCTGGGCTATCGTCGCTGTAGACGACCTTACGCGATACGCTGAAATTGCCGCCCTCCCTGCGGTTACAGCGCGCGATGTGGCCTCCTTCTTGCTCCACCGGTTCATGCTGCGTCACGGTGCACCCCAGGAGCTGCTCAGTGATCGAGGCGGTGTCGTCTTGTCAGAAGTCGTCGAAGCCATTCTCAAAGAGTGCAACGTTGTTCACCCCAAAACTACTGCTTACCACCCGCAGACGAATGGTCTCACCGAATGCTTTAACCGCACGCTCGGCGACATGCTCTCGATGTACGTCGCCGCCAACCACACAAATTGTGACGTCATTCTGCCCTTCGTCACTACGCCTACAATACCGCCCCTCAGAGCACTGCTGGTTTCTCACCCTTTTTCTTATTGTACGGCAGGCACCCGTCGCACACAATCGACACAATCCTTCCCTACAAGCCGGATCGCTCTGAATGTGCGCCTATTTCTGCCACACCCAGACTTGCTGAAGAGTGTCGTGAGCTCTCCAAGACATTCACTACGCATAACCAAGAGCGGCAGAAGAGCATTCGTGGTGACACCACCACTTCCGCGCCAACGTTCCTCCCTGGAGCACTCGTATGACTCTCGGTTCCTACCACTGCAACTGGCCGCTCTTCCATTCTACTACCCAAATACGAAGGCCCCTACCGTGTCGTCGAACGCACATCCCCGGTCAGCTACCTGATTGAACCTGTTGAACCATCTTCGGACATGCGCCGTCGAGGGCGCGACATTGTCAACGGGGAGTGCCTGAAGCCCTACCACGACCCTCTCATACTGACAAGTTGCTAGGTCGCCAGTAGGCTCCCTTTTCGTGCCAGGAGTAATTGTAACGAAGCGTTCCAACTCAGTAATGGGTCGTCCTCTCGAGCACCTTCTAATGGGTTGCTCTCTTCGGCTGTCTTCGGAGAGAACGCAGCTCGCGCTGAGAGTCGGCCCCGCCTTGACTGTCACTGTCGAGTATCGTTGCTGAGTGCCCGCTAATAAACCTCTTTATACATGTTTCGTGAAAAACATGTTACATGATCGCATGTTTGTCATGCATGCATGGATGTAGAATCTGTGTATACAACGCATGACCTGTAATTTATGTCCATCACGCACCCATGTCATGCCATACCAAATTTGGTATACATGCAGTTAACAAAACAGCCGGAAGCGCGCAAAGACAGTGTAAGGTAAACCACGCCGTATGTGTCATTCATGTCATGATTTTCACGTTACCACCTGTCACTAATGCTTGTCATACAGTCACCTCGCGCTACACCAATTTTGGTGCATATTAAGCTAACGAACCGGCCGCGTACGCACCATGAGTGTGGCAAGTAAGTTATGCCGTACATGACATGCAAGTCATGATTTTCATGTTACCACTTGACACTAAGTTAGTCATACAAAAATATCTCGTCATATCAATTTTGGTATACATGCACTTCATTAAACGACCGCGAGCACCCCGAGATCATGTCATGTAAATCATGTCTTACACGGTATGCCTTCCATGATTTACACGGTATGCCTTCCCAGCCTATTGAATATAGACGGGCACGGAAGGCGATTCTAAAATTGATCCGCTATCTGCTGAACGAAAGCACAAGCTGCTGAGCACTAACTGTTGCATGCGGAAAAAAAAAAGATTTAAGCAGCGTCGCACTAGGAGTGCCAAGCCTGAAGCAAGCTGAGCTGGGCAGCCTTCTTTGTTTCTCTTCGGTTTTCTCTTCTTTCCTTTTATCTTTATCTGTTTTTTTTCGTTTTTCCTCTTTATATTGCGATAGCAATTGTATGGACAGTCTCGGCTGGAAATTGTCCGTCCCCGTCGCCGCCGCCGTCATTCACCGTATATGTATGAGTATATATATATATATATATATATATATATATATATATTATATATATATATAGAAAAGCCACACAAAATAATTCAGAAATACTTTGCGACGCGTGGAACGAACGGGCGACCTCTCGCTTTGCAGCCCGCCGCGTTAGACGTTAGGCCACGACAGCACCGTCTTTCAGCCTGCTAACGGCGAGCTATTTATATACACCATGTACTTCAGCATGCTTTCTTAGTGGCCACATAGATGGCGCGATGTGCGCGCGTGTGGCGCGCTTTAAAGATCGTCGCCCCGCTCCTGCGAACGCCGTTGCTCTTCGCCCTACAGGGCGTGGTCGCTTTCGTGCGCTTATCTCGAGGAAAGAAGGGGCGGCCGGTGGGGTGCTTCGCTTCGCTCGCTGCAGCGGTCGCGTTTGCGAAAGGAGCGCGCTGTTCAAACAGAAATAAGTAATAACTGTGACAATTAGTTCGCGCTCATCTTGTGTGTACCTGTTCGTTCGTTTCGTGCGTCCTGCTTTATGTTTGAGCAGTGCGCTTCAAGTGTCGAGCTGTGGCGCATTAGTTCGTGCTCGTCCTGTGCGCGTTCTTTTCGTACGTTCTTTGGGCTCGAGCGACGCGCTGCCAATTTCGAGCTGCTTTCCGTTCTTCGCGTTACATTCTAATTTATTTCTATCGCATTCATTGCTTTGCCGTTGCGGCGAAATTGTGACTTTTTTCTGCTTATTTCTTCCTCTCTCTTTAACTATTTTTTATCTTGCTCTTTCTATTCTCTTCCTATTTATCCCTTTTCTCTATTTCTGTTTCTCGCTTGGTTCCTTCTTTCTTCTTTTATTGGTTTTGCGTGCGTTACGCCAAGTGCCGACAGCATACGACAGCATACGGCAGCCCGGGCCCCTAAAGTGCTCCGCACTTATCATCATCAAGGAACTCGAAGACCAAAAGGAAGAAGACTTCTCCTTGGCGCGAGCGCACGCTCAATATACTACTGATGGTCATGCTATTCGTGGTTTTGCCTGCGTTACGCGAAGCTACGACAGCATACGATCACAGCATACTACAGCCATGGCCTCCGAGATTAGCTGGCGGCGCGTGCGCCGCCGGCTAATCTCGGAGGCCATGCTACAGCATACGACAAACCAGGTCCCTAAGTGCTCCGTCAACATTGGGTTGATAGCCATCTAGCACGGAATTGTCTGCAGCTGCTTTACAACGAAATAAAGTTGTCGCGTGCTGGCGTAAGTTTTCCAACCATCCATCCGCACATAAAACAAACTGCCTTGAAATGTTTTTGCGACTCTTTTGAAGACATTGCCTTTTCTACCGACATTCTGCGTCAAGGTACGTCGAGTTTTGTCAGTTCCGACCATAGAAGTGGCCCGATCCCGAAGCCAGCGCAGTCTGACAAAGCGTCCTAATAAGTCACGTGACTTCAACTACCGTACATACTACTGGCACGCTGCCAGCATCAGGTAATGTTGGCTAAAGGATGCTCATGTTGGCTATCGCCTGTGACAGCACCACGTTGTCTTTAAGCGCTGTCAACACAGTGACTGTGTTTACTCAGTTTCTCGCCCAATTTACGTCCTCTTACACCACTTTACAGTTAGACGCCTTGCGCGTTTGATCCTCAGGTGGTGCATAGGGTGGTGTTTTGATAAAAGGATTATGGTTTCAACAGAAGTTCGCATAATGTTGATGTTTCATTAATGTTCGCTGCGTGTAGTGTTAAAAAAAACCTTCCATATTGTCACGTGGTCGTGACGTCGACGAAGGCAGCAGTCAGCACGTCCGAGATGAAACTCTTTATTAGGCCGAACTTGTGGCCGGGAAAATGAAACTCCAGCTACAGTAATAAATTGATAGCGGCGAACAGAGCGTCGACCGTCGATCAACTGACAAGCGGTCACGCTCGTCGGCTTTTGTACAGGCGCTATCGAACTTTCCAGCAATATCGCTGGTGGCGGCGTAATCTCTAGACAAAGCTGGAACATTCGCGTGCGGGGCGCAATCTTAACAAACCGATCTACTACAATCGCGGCGCTTCTAGAACACTACTTCGCGGACAGCGTCGAGCGTTGACAACCGTCCCTGCCGGTCAAACCCGAATACATCAAAACAAGACAAGAAGTGGGCGTGGCAATATCATCGTCTCCAAGCGGCACTGATATTGGTACCAATGGAAGTGACAGGTCAGCCTGCCAATAGCCTTGTGTTTCCGAGCAACGCTAATAAATCCACGTGGCGGTTCCATTCATTTCTAGCTGATGCTACAGGCGCATTTGAAGTAATTGTGGAAATGTAAATAAGTAGAAGTATAGAGTGAACGGTGAGCGCCGCGAAATAACTTGAAGGACGCTTGAGTTTCGCCTTCAAGAGTAGAACGCGATAGAGTAATAGGGCCCAGTGCGCATCACCTTCTGAATTGCTTGCCTGGCTTCGATTTTCGGTGGATGTCTCAACCGTGCCGTGAGGAAACGAACGTCTGTGCGCGTAATATTGGCCCTCTCAAACTATCCTAGAATGCCTAATGCAACCAAGTACAGTTGCTAAGTGCCCACTACGCCATAATTCTTCCTTTCGCGAGTCAGCGAAAGGAAGAAAGGTTCCTTACACGCCCGTAAGGCAACAGGCGCACCTACGCAGCTGCCCACTTTGTTCATTCTTTTGCTGCTGCTGATTATTGAATGTGTCTGAATGCTTTGTAATGGCTGGGCCTTTAAAATATCCACTCTTTGCGCAATTCACACGTTTTGACACCTGGCGTGATTGTACGCTTCTGCCACGCAATATTACCTGCGTTAACAAGACTATCCTCCCACTACATTAAGTTCATATAGTGTTTCTTTTTTCGAAGCAGTTTCAACCAGCATGTGGCTCTGAAAGAAGACTGCATCACAACAATGAATAAAACAATTGTCAATAGTCTCCGGCTTTTTGCACAATCTGCAATTTACGTCCCAGGGAACAAAAAGTCATTCAGGCCTTTGCCATATCTTCAGAGGAAGAGCACCTGTGTGCATTTTAAAAAAGAAACTCTTTGTTCTGCAGCGAACACTGAAGAAATACTTTGAAATCAACCCTGTAAACATTAAGTACTTTGATGTGACAAAGGACAGGACAGTACCCTATGACCTAATCTTTCTCAAGTGGTCTGCAGAGTCTCTGGAGAGCACGACTGACTGACAAATGCTGGGCCTCCGCGATCAACAAAAAAATATAATTCCGGAACAAGTGATTGAAATACGCGGGATATATGAACGTTCTGGTGACGCTCTCGACTGGTTTACCGTGTTTGATTTGTGTTTAAATATGCCTGATTAATTTTTATAATATCGCTTTGTGTACAGCTGTTCCCTTCCCCGTGACAAAGAACAAAAAAGCGGTAAGTGGCTCTGTGGTAGAACACCTACTTGCTACGCCGACGACCCAGGCTCGATTCTCGCTCGAACGGAAGGTCTTTATTATTTATTTTATTTGCATCTTTCTCGATTTATCGCTCACGAACAACGCTGATTTTTCCCGCACAACCAATCACACCGACGCCGACGCTGACGCCGGAATTTGTGCGGAACGAGCTCTTCAACGTTACCGCGTTAAAATGTCTCTCCATGACCTCGCAAACTCTTCATTTGAAAATGTGGATGGCGCAAGTTAACTTTTTAAAACAAGAATAGAGACGTTTAAGGTAAATTTAAAAGCTGTTTGCTACTGTCTATTTCCTTCTATTAAAATCTAGGACATTTCCTCGTGAGAGAAGCTGAACGTTTGCGAATAAATATTGCGCGACTTAACTTGCCAGTGCCACCACCAAGTGAAGACTCGTTCAACTATCTATGGAAAGCCTATCGCATGTGCGTGTCGGCGGCTTCTGGTATTTAACAGCTAAGCTGATATCACTCGTTGGTCGGATTTCTTCGTGTTCGCCGACAAAAAAAAAAACGAAAGCGCTCCCCATGGACCGGTGGACTAACCAACGTGTAAAAATGCGTAAATAAGATGCACATCGCGCCCTGTGGGGAATGTGTGACACGCTATGAAACGTCCGCTCGTGCCACTCGTTTTGCCCGGAGCCGCGAATGGCACACCTGCTTGATTTTCCGGCGTCCATCTACGTCCGTTTACGAACAGCAAAAAAGAAATTGCAGTGGCTTAGCTCGGCTATCCCAGAATATACGTAGCGTTAGCAAAGGTTCAGCTGATTATGCTTAGCTTTCCAGGTTGTCTAGAATTATTAGCCTTCTTCTGTTCATTCTTCGTACGCTGAACCCCAATTGCCAGACAACTACTTCGGGATCCGATGAGATAAGCTTCTCGGCTCTTTTGCGCCGCTGAGCAGCATTTGCGCACTCCTTTTCCATGGTGTTACTCACCTGCAAACGCCAGTCAGAGGCGCTATCAAGCGGCTCCAGCACAGTGTCAGACGGCGACTGCACAGCGAAGGCGAATAGCTGCGCGCGTGCTGGCGCCAGTGTGTCTGCCATGGCTACGACGTCACTCCTCTCGAATACGCAGACCAGCAGCGGCGAGTCGCGCGCGGCGGTCGCGGAGTCTGCGCGCGCGCCGGCGCCAATGTGTCTGCCGCGGCTACGACGCCACTCCTCCCAAACGCGCAGACCAGCAGCGGCGAGTCGCGCGCGGCGGCGGCGGAGAGAGCGCGGTGGCGGAGAGCCAGCTGTGTGACATCACTGATCCTCGCGCATGCGAAGCACGGCTAATGAGGCTCCACGCGAAATCGACTCCGGCTAGGCAAGTGTAGCTAGCGCTACAAAAAAAAAAAAGAAATCCCACGTGACCTCCTCCGAGCGAGCCATGGCGTCACATGACTTCATCGCGTGTCGTCATCGTGACGTCACAGATCACCAAAATGCGCGATACCATTATGACCATAGGCGTGCGCACAGGGGGGACAGCCGCCCCCCCCTAGTCACCTAACAGGGGGGGCGGCGCAAAATCTGCCCCATACATTGACCCCCTAGTCACCTAAGGGGGGGGGCGCAAAATCTGCCTCGTACATTGACTTAGTAGGAGGGGGGGCGCTGCGACGAACCTTCGCCCCCCCCCCTGATGGGGAATCCTGCGCACGCCTATGATATGACTCCATTGTGACGTCACCTGATTACGGCGGATCGTCCAAAGCTGGGTATCTACGCAGCTTTGGACTTTATATATGTACGGAAACGTTGAGTCGTAGAAATCTGCAAGCATTTCGCCGCTACAGCTCCGCTCATCCACCTTCACGCAGTCGAATGGCTCCAAATTTTTAACACGAAAGTGTTTTATGCCGGGGTCCACCAAGTACAACCGTCACGGATATGACGTTGATAAAATGGACGACAACGGGTGAGAAAGAAAAAACCAAGAAAAAGATACCCGGCTGGGAATCGAACCCACGACGGTGCGGCCGCGACGGCAAGCGCCCGAAGCTCTACCGACTAAGCTAACTCGGGAAACGATAGACACGGCGCGAACGCGCCTTATATCTTTCACACATTCTCTTTCGCGGCGGGCGGAGCGGGGCGGTGCCGCCGTCTGTGAGATGTGAAAAGAAGTAATGCTTTACGATCGACACTTACTAGCGCTTACTCCGAGATTGCGGGCGATATCGGAAGTCATGGTTAAAGCGTCTCGATACCAGAGAGGTAGACTGGCCGCGCTGGCGTCGCCGAGGCACCCTTGACGCAGTTACGTTCTTTGCATTTGGCTTCGTGTTAGCATGCGTCGGCTCATCGGAGTAGGGCAGCTTACACGTGCACCAACGGGATTTCTCCGCCGCCGACTGCTTCAATTGCGAGAGCACCGACTAACAAAACTGCTGCAATATGCGTTGCAGAAAGGACGCGATTTCGACGGGCGAATGTCGTGCCTTGGTGGAGCGAGAGCAGCGCCTGCGAGACAGAGGCCAGCGGGACGCACGCGTTTGCGGCTAAGGCTACGAACCTCTACCTCCCGTGTTGCTGAAGCACAGTGTGTGTTATATATGCATCAGCACAGGCGTCGGCTACCCATTACTAGAAAGCGCACACCGTGCCGTTTCTCTCCTTATATGACGACGCTTTGAATAAGTGCATACCGGGTACCAGTGTTGATTATGAGCTTGTTGATATCATCCGTACGCGGGATTCACGATTCGCTGTGTCCAAATATATGTTCACACCGTCAGCTACCACAACGGTTTAATCATGATCATGGGCGTTAGTAGTCGCGATAGAGACATGCCGTCAACATGGGTGCATCCACGTCAAACGGTGCTATAGCTACCAAACACGAATACGCATTGTACAAGCTCTCATATATCACTACACAGTAAGCACTACTTCTGTGAAGACGCGTTTCACTTTCGTGTTATACCGATTCCTATGACGGAGGGATCAGCCATGTTTTTTTTGTTCTTATGCAGAAAGTGCCCTTTTGATGGTATTCTTGTGTCACAGTGGCGGTTTTCACGCGGTACAGCAGTTCCACATGCTGCAGTTGACAACAAGTTTGAAAACCCTGAAGTTCGCTTCCCTCCGTTGCTGCGTAGTCAGCTTACGGCTCGTCGATCGCTGCGCCTGCGTTGTAGCTGAAGTTCAGGCGGGTTCACAGGGAAAATGTTTGTGACGCTTTTGATGGCCCCCAGCACAAAAAACTTCTTCAAGAACGCGCGTTATTGGTTCGCGGTAACATCGTGAAAACCACTGGACAAGCGGGCCGAGAACGCGACGAACGTATGCTGCAATCTAGTGTAATGCTCAATAGCGTGCTGTTCTCAGGTCGCGAAACGCTGGCTAGAGCTATATAATTGTTGGTGTTTGACGTCCCAAAAATCACGTTATTGAATAAAAGATTAGGACGCCAAACACAAAGGATAGACAATGCATTGACGTTTCGGCACCCAGAACGGGGCCTTGTGCAAATAATCTTTGTGAGCAAGGCTCCCTTCCTGGGTTCCGAACGTCAATACATTGTTTATCCTCTTGTGGTCGGCATGCTCGTCTTCTATTCAATGATTATTCCCGACCATACCGGGTGTACGTCGAAGCCTTGATTTCAAAACCTCGATATAATTTGAGGGACGCCGTAATAGTGGAGGGCTCCGGAAGTTCTGCCATCTGGGGGTTCTTTCACGTGCACTAAATCTAACTACACAGGCCTCTAGCATTCCGCCTCATCGAAATGCGGCCGCCGCGCCCGGGACGGAACGCAAAAGCTTTGCGTTATAGCGTTGCTCGCCACTGCGCATGCGTCATACGCCATCCTCTTGGGTACCCAGGTTAAGTTACGACAATTGCATATCGTGCTCAACGAACGCTAAAAAACGAGCCATATTCTAAAGTGTGTAATCTCGCATCTTGCAGGAATTAAAACATCGTTTCCTGTCACACAGTTCGTTTAGAGGGCATGCACGTACAAAGTTTTTCTCTATTGCCCGGACGCCATAGGCGGCGTGCCATCGCGGATGCTGGAGCCAATATTCCATTCCGGATGAGCCTATTTTTCATATTCCTTGTTTTGAATGTGCACAAAGTAAGGTCGACTAATGGATAAAATGCTCCAGCATTCATTCGTAGGCCAGTGCATCACCCTCATGACAGCGCAAATATTGTTGTGCGTGATCACCAGTGCTCACGACTCTATGTTCGTAAAAGGAAGTGGCACTTGTGTGTGATTCCTCCCTTTTAAACACCTGCTGCGACTAGACGTCTCTGTAATGAACGTTCTTCAGCTGACACCAGTCGGATGGGCTTCGAATGGCATCTGCACCTGCGCACTGTGGGCCGCTGAACTACCAGTGGGTTGTTCGTGCTTCAAAAAGTGATGATGTATTGCTTTCGTCCTCGAGTTTGACATCGAAAAGTAAATAGTTCATCAGTTCCCAATGCGTCTTCCGTCCATTTCTCACAATGTTTTGACGCCTGGCGCGATTCATACGCTTCTGCCACGCGATATCACATGGGGTAGGAGGACTCCTCCCACACATGACATTCATAGAGCATTTTTTTCCGCAGCAGGTTCGAGTAATGGCGTGGCTCTGTGGTAGAACACCTTCTACCCTAACAAGAGATGTCCCGCGTGCGACGCAACCGCCACGCTACTGCACATCATGGTCGACTGCGAAGATTCTACTCTAACATCAAAACTGGGGGAGTGGCGAAAACCCCTCAAAAAGTTCCAACCTCGACGCACAGCCCACGGCCGTCAGGCGGGCCCGCGGGTGGCGGATGGGCTGAAGCGTCTGCCCCAACGTGCAGACAAGCCGGGTGCGCGACTTCGTCGCGTCCTGCTGGACCTAATAAAAGTTGTTTTCATTCATTCATTCATTGAGGCGCAGAAGGCCTGGCTCGATTCTCACCTCGAACATAAAAGTTTTATATTTATTATATTTGCATCTTTCTCGATTTTTCGGTCACGGACAACGCTGATTTTTCCCCGACACCAGAATTTCTGCGAAACGAGCTCATTAGCTCTGTCACGTTGAAATTGCCTTCCAAGAAACCCAAATCATTCAAACTGAGACGAACCAGCGGGAAAGACTGCTACTTGAATCATGGCATATAAAATATACGGCAAACAATATTAATCGCATGAACGGAAACCTTCCAGCGAGAACATACAAGGCCTTGGTGACACGTCGAAAAAAAAGAATTTCTGCAGCGCGGTGATGCCCCCTTCCCTACTCACCAACACGCAAGAGCCTGCACTTCACGAATGCCATTCCGCCCTCTAACAACCGAAAGGTCAAACACCGCACACCTCTACTTACCTGCCAAGCTACACAAGCACACCCTCACTCCTTTTGAATTCCCCGCCACCCAAAAATGGGCCCCGTCAGCCCTCTGTCTCTGTCTTGCGATGGACGATTTAAAATCGACGCACCGCCTCCCCCGAAGAATGGACCCAGCCTCCTGAAGAATGGACCGAACTGGGCCCGAGACGTTGGATTATTAAACATTATTTGGTTACAGCCACTATCAAATCTCAACTATGTAAGTGAGATACAGGCGGCACTCGGCATCTGCGTGGTTCTCTTAGCTAGACACATCCCACAACATCGACGCTTCCGGGAAAAAACAGTACGTTCAGCGAAACAGACCACTAGGCGAACACACGACTGCAAGTAATTGCATGATTTATGGGGAAACGTTTAATTGTCATGGCGTTGTCGTGCAAGTTGTAATAATATATCAAAACAGACAATGCATCGTTGTGTCTCTTCAAAGTGCGCATGCTGAAAAGTATGGGAATATTATGGCAATGTCTCTAAAACAATTGTGATAGCGTGCAAGAACCTCATGTATTCACTTTAACATTATGCAGAGCAGTGCATGTGGTCATTGTGACCTTGCATGAGGTCTTTGTGTTTAATTCAATCGTGACAGCTAAAATAGGAAGCCAGAAAAGAAAAGCGGAAATGACTGATCCCTTCTTAAAGGGGTATTGACACAAAATTTTAGCCTCGCGTTTTTTGGCTGCAATGTGTTGCTGGGGGTCTGTTAGTCACAGCATGGCACATCGTTTGCTGCAGCGCGCGACAGATAATTAATTACAGGCTCCTCATTACCGACCAGTGTCAGTTTCGGTTTCAAAAACGACAAGCCTCCGGGAGCAACTATCATCACCTAGCGGGTGCAGCGCTCGATCACGTGAGCACACAGAACTGTGACGCACTTCCGCAGGGTTCACGAGCAGCCGCCGGGAAGTAGGCTGCTGGAGCAAACGCGGCAAAAAAACATGGCGGCTATGACGTCATCATAACTTGCAGCAGCGTGGTCACATGACGGAAGCAGGGGGTCCCCAGGGTCCCCTTTGAGAGTGTCAATAGAGCGTGGATGTCGATCGCTCACGCAAACTGCAAAATTCATTTAAAATACCTTCCAAGCTATATTCGCTGTTGATATTTTGCAGATGATATACGCATGTTCACGGGAATTGATCCCGCAGGCTATCTCGACCGCGAAATTATGTGTCAGTGCCCCTTTAGGTTTCATTTTCGCTCTGCGTCGCAACTCCTCGTCTGGCAACCCAGGACTTCTGCTTCGCGGCACTTGTAAGAGATGGAGCGACGGACGCTGTCTATAGCATAACGGTGCGCTTTTTAAAAATGCACACTTCTGTGCAGTACGCGAATGGCAAGACACCCAAATGAATCATTTGTGTCTCTTAATTACCGGCATAGAGAGTCCTCTTCTCCTCTCCATGTAGGGGAACTTGTCCACGTTTGCTTGTGGTGCTGGAGGGGATAGGGGCCTCCAGAACCATGAGGAGCCTGGTGGGCTAGGACCAGAAAGAGAGGCTGCAAGCACAAAAAGTCGGCAGATCCCACGCAGTGTGGGAATGGATGTAATGCGAAGCAGCCAGCAAAGAGCTGCATACATCGTTTGTTTGTCATTGAGGCTAATGAAGTCATTCATGTCGTGACATCTAGTTCGCCTTATATCGCGAGATTGTCATACATGCATGCGTGTACAATCCGGTATATGCCGTGCTAATGACACCTATATCTGCTAGATATATAGGATGCGTGACCTGCTATTTATGTTCGGCACTCCTGTCATGTCATACCAATTTAGGTATATATCCAGTTAAGAAAATGGCCTCGAGTGCATCATGAGCGTGGCGTCTAAATCATACCTACGTGATATGCATGTCATGATTTTCGTGTTACCACCTGTTATTTATGTTCGCCACACAGACTTTGCGCAATACCAATTTTGGTCTATATCAAGCTAGCGAAATGGCCGCCAGCGCACCATGAGCGTGGCACGTAAATCATGCTGTACATGAAATACCTGTTATGATTTTCATGTTAACTCCTGTTTTGTGTTCGAAACAGTCACGTCGCGCGCAGTACTAATTTTAGTATATATCTAGCTAGCGAAACGGCCGCCACTGCACCATGAGCATGGCACGTAAGTCATACTGTGCATGGCAGGCGTATCATGATTTTCATGTTACCACCTGTTATTTGTGTTCGTCACACAGTCACGTCACGCGATACCAATTTTGTATATTCAAGATAGCGAAACGGCCGCGAGCGCGCCATGAGCGTGGCATGTAAATCATGCTGTACATGACATGAGTCATGGTTTTCATGTTAACTCCTGTTATTTCGGTTCGTGACACAGTCACGTCGCGAGATACCAATTTTAGTCTATATCAAGCTAGCGAAACGGCCGCCAGCGCACCATGAGCGTGGCACGTAAATCATGCTGTACATGACATACCTGTTATGATTTTCATGTTAACTCCTGTTGTTTGTGTTCGAAACAGTCACGTCGCGCAATACTAATTTTAGTATACATCAAGGTAGCGAAACGGCCGCCAGTGCACCATGAGCGTGGCACGTAAGTCATGCTGTGCATGACATGCGTGTCATGATTTTCATGTTACCACCTGTTATTTGTATTCGTCACAAAGTCACATCGCACGACACAAATTTTCGTGTATATCAAGCTAGCAAAACGGCCGCCAGCGCACCATGAGCGTGGCACGTAAGTCATGCTGTGCATGACATGCGTGTCATGGTTTGCACGTTAGCACCTGTCACTTATGTTCGTCATACACTCTTGTCACGCCATACCAATTTTGGTATATAACAAACTAACGAAACGGCCGCAAGAGCACCAAAACAGTTGCATGTAAATGATGTCGTTCGTGACATGAATTTCATGATTTTCATGTTATGACCTGTCATTTATGTTCGTCATAATGTCATGTTTCGCCATACCAATTTTGGTGTAAATCCTATTAACGAAATGGCCAGGAGAGCACAAAGTCGTAGGCGGCTAGATAGATAGATAGATAGATAGATAGATAGATAGAGAGATAGATAGATAGATAGATAGATAGATAGATAGATAGATAGATAGATAGATAGATAGATACGCTCAAAGTCGCAGAAGTTCGCTAAGAAATGCTCCGCATTTAATACATTAATATTCAAAATCTAATATTTTGCCACAGGCATGTCGTGTAGTGTGTATGTGTAGAGGTGTAGATTACTAGGGCGAAAGGCTTAGATGCCTCATCAAACGCGAAGAGTGACCGGCAGCGTCGTAGGCGTCAGGACGAAGTGACGCGATGAATCATCATAATCGTGCGACGACGTCACCATGTGACTTCAACACAACATCCCAGATTGCCGAAATTTCTGACGTCACTTGATGGCGTAATCACGGGACATCGCCACTTGGTCAAATGTGGGCCGATCCCGGAGGCACTACAAAGCCACGTGAGGTGCAGGGAGCTTGCAAGCCTCCGATCCCGGAGGAAGTGCAGAATTGCACTAGGTGCAAAAAAGCTGTCGGGGGAGAGGATCAATGCAATCGACTGCGAAGAAAAAGAAGGAGAAGCTGGCTTTCGCCTTCGAGCCGTCTCAGGCGAATGATCAAGGGACCACGTGAGTTTTTGTGATTTTCCCGGCGGCGATGTAGCCGGGGATGCGGGGTGCCATCAAGGAGGTCTCAGCTAGGGCAAGGGGGATTATTGTGGAAACCGCCACCACGGTGCATTGCGGAAGGACATACAAATGAATCCGTCCTAGCTATGCCATGATCAAAATCTGAGAGTCGGTTAAGCGTTATTCATTTCACAGGTATGCTCCGCATTCCTACAATAAAATGCAGCGCCTAATTGAAGGTGCTTTAGATGTGCGGCCCAGGGCCGCATATCTAGATATTCGTTAGATATTCGCACACACCTCCCCCACATTCCTTCCTGCACACCTGCTGGTGAAAGGGGGCTAGAGCACCCTTGCCCTCTTCCTGCACCCCTCAGGCAATGACTATGCGTCTGCAGTATCTTTCAGTAGATTTATTTTGTTAATAATTTTTAACACTGTCAACCCTCATAGAGGGTCATAACAGAGAGGACAATACAACTACACCCATAAAAATGTGCAAAGTACATAAAGTTGCGTAATATTTGGCGCTTCCCGATTTAAGTACATTTCTTGCCATTCAAAATATACGCTAAGAAGAATCTCCGCGTGGAGCCAGCATATGCAGGAATACACATTCGTACATTCGTGTTCACTTCTCCGTTGTAGAAAAAGTACAAAGATCTTGCACGATAAGCTCAGCAATGATATTACCAAGTGCGTTTATAAACTTTATTTTGATGCATTCGGGTTTCGGCCACAAAACTGTTCGCAACGCTCGGCGCTGACCGCGCCGCAATGGTTGAGAAGCTTCGCGATTATTTGCGATTATTCTGTTTTAGATTACGCGCAAGACACGAATAGTGAAGTTTATTCTACAGCTTACTCGAGCACCAGAGATAACGCTGGAAGGTTCGACGACTGCTTTATAAAAGACGGCGCGCTCCGCCGATAATGAGATTACCGACGCCCAGTGCTCTGTACGACGTAGTATGGAAGCCAAGCTCCGTCTCCTGGATTCAAGACCACTGACAGAAAAGATCCTCGGACGTTGGCCTATACCGAATTGGTGGAGAAACGCTTGGGCGTCAGCGTCCAATACGGGAGGTACCCAGCGGTTTCAAACGGTTACATTCCGGCTTCGTAGTGGTGTTACAGTACCGCTGTGGTGCGGAGCTTTAGACGCTTGGAGGATTCCAACCCGCTGCACGGGACCAAGGGGACCTTGGCCTATGGTGTCGCATATGCGCAAGGCCAGGAAAGCACTCTTGCGCTGCAGAAGAACCACCTGACTGCACGAGCGACTGTGAACTAACAGCGCAAGTTGGTGTTGTGTAGTTTCAAGCTAACTGTTCATCCATCCCTTTCTTACTCTTTTGCTTTCTATTCTACCGTTTCCTTTCTATTACTCCCCCTTCTCCCACCCCAGGTGTAGGGTAGCCAACCGAGCCAAAGCTTCGTTAACCTACCTGCCTTTCCTCTTCGTTTCTCGATCGACGACGACGAAGTGTGTATCTTGCCGAACGCTGCTCATTCGTTTGGCATTATATTTGTGAACTTTCGCAATTTCCGGGGATCATCGCTTCCTGCGTGTAGCGATGGATCCTGACCCCACCGTACGCAGTCCGGACTTGGCGTCGCCTGCGACGTCAACCTAGGAGCGCAACAGCCGAGATGACGACACCACCACTGACAGCACTGAACTGTACACGGCGAGTAGTGAAGACAGCGACGACAATTTCATCCCTGCAGTGAAGCGCAAAGCTAAACGGCGAATGGTCGGTGCGTCTTCGCCAGCTAGCCTCGCTACCGTGAAGGCTGCCTGCAGTCGTAAACGCCATACCATACTCTTTGTTCCTGTTGACTCTTCGGTCAACCTGAAGAACACAAACAGGCAAGTGATATCGGCACGACTCGAAGCTATCGTACCAAATGAGATACAAGATATTAGACTCAACCCACGGAAGAACATCTTGGCCATAGACGTTGAGCACCCGGCTGCGCTACATACCTTGCGAATGTTACGGAGCTTGGAGACATCAGACTCAGTGCTTACATCCCGCAGGATAGCGACACGACGACGGGGTTCATTTATGACGTCGACGTTTCGATACCTAATGCAGATCTTCCTGTGCTGATAAAGCCAGCTACGAGGGCCACGGACATTTTGCGAGTATGCCGGCTTGGCAACTCCCGTTGCATCAAGGTGAACTTCAGAGGCGATTGCATCCCATCACACGTGAAGGTTGGTCACTTTCGTCACGTTGTCCGACCCTACATTCCAAGGCCTCTGCAGTGCCACAAATGTCTCAAACTGGGCCATGTTAGTGGCGTGTGTAACAACAAGCCAACATGCCCACGTTGCGCCGAACCCCACAAAGCAGAGGCCTGCAAAGCAACTCTCCTAAAATGCAGCAACTGCAGCGGAAACCATGACGCCTCATCGAAAGACTGCCCAGTACTCAAGAAGGAGAGGAGCATTCTGAGGCAAATGGTGAAGGACGGATCCTCACGAAAGGAAGCAGTAACGGTTGTACAAAGACGGCGTTCCCGTCGACGACGGTGCTCGAAGAAAAGAAAAAGCAGTCATCTGCCAAATGTGCCTTCACCTACGCCGCCACCGCCACCACCGCCGCCGCCACGACCACAGCGACCGCCCCCGCCCCCGCCGCCAGGTGTGATTCGTCCAGAGGTGCAGAAAGACACTGAGGCGCAAAAGAGAGCATCCGACACTGATTGGCCTGCTTTACCGCGGGCACACGTGCCTACGGAACCAAAGCATCCACAGTCGACAACGGCTACGTCAACAACAGGCAGTCTATCCGCCCAAGAGGTCCAGGTTTTTTCTGTCCTGAGGTCGCTGATGAGTGTTATCCGCACTCTCCTGGCTAGTCTGCAGATACCTGCCGCTAAATGCGCACTGCAAGTCTTGGACACACTCGAACCAGTACTTGCCGGCTTGCAGTAACAAGATGGCACACCATACAACACATCCGCCTTTCCGAGAACAAGTCAAGGGCGCTTCCATAATTCAGTGGAACGCCAGAGGTCTGCAGTCAAGAATGCCTGAATTTAGACAGTTCGTTTTTGAGAACAAGTTCCCCATCATCGTCATTTGTGAACCACATCTTTCAAAAATAGCTCGACTGTCGGGCTATGAATCATTTGTTTCTTCGTCATGCATTGAGCGAAGTCAAGTTGCTGTGTACATCCGTAAAGAGCTCACGTACGTTCGCCAAAGAGTAGAACCTATCGAAGGCAATCACTACGTGTGTCTACATGTCAAAAGAAGAAGTTGTCGTTCACACTGATAGGCGCATATATACCTCCGTCGCGTCGCCTTGATCAACAGATCCTAAATGATATATTTGCAACGACTCCAGCACCTTGGATATTAATGGGCGACTTTAACGCCCATCATCCACTGTGGGGAAGCGTCAGGACAAATCGAAGAGGCACGAGCCTTGTTGATCTTGCATCACAGCATGGACTTCAGGTGCTGAACGACGGCAGCCCGACTTATCTCCGAGGAGTAGCTTACAGTAGCTGCCTGGACTTGACATTAGTGTCGCATAGTATTGTCACGAAAGTTCAATGGTTCACAGATATTGAAACTCACGGCAGTGACCATATTCCCACGTACGTGACAGTAAGAGGCCTGGGCGGTTCTCCTTCTCCTGGGCACTCAAGACGTATTGACTGGGAAGCGTATCAGATATCAGTGGAGGACAAGTGCATGCACGAACCGCCGGAATCAATTGAAGAAGTGATTCGTAATGCGATGGAGACTTCCACGAAGATGTGCTTGAAAACATCGAGACGTACAGCACTCGACCAAGAGTTGGAGCAACTTCGAGCTATCCGCCGGCGTGCCGAAAGACGATATAGACGCACGAAATCCATCTATGACCTCAGAGAATCCAGACGCATTCAGAAGAAAATCCAGCGTCGTATGCACAAACTACAGGAACAACGATGGAAGAGCTTCTGTGACTCGCTGGATCCCCGCAAGCCTTTGTCCCCCGTATGGAGGACTCTTCAAGGCATTCACTCACATCCGCAACAGCGTCATCCCTTCGCAGCGCTGGCACTACATCAACGTCGCTCACAGCTTGAGATCTCTGTTGAATTTTGTACCAAGATCGCTGGGGACATCGCTATACCGACCGACCTGTTACCACATGACGTTCCGGTTGCACGAGATCAGCAAATGGAGGTTCCATTCTCTATGGAAGAACTTCATGCAGCACTGAACACGTGCAGGCGCTCGTCGTCCCCAGGTCCAGATGGAGTGACCTATGCTGCCTTACGTCACCTGGGTCCGAAGGCACAACGCTGTCTCCTGGACATATTCAATCAATCTTGGCATGATGGCGAAGTCCCCGACGAGTGGAAGTGCAGCCGACTGGTGCCTTTGTTGAAGCCCGGAAAGTCTCCGCTGGATTTGGCATCATACCGGCCCATCGCACTAGCAAGCTGCGTCGGCAAGGTCATGGAGAGGATGCTGCTGACACGCATGGAATGGTACCTCGAACATTATAACATCTATCCTGATGCTATGGCTGGCTTTCGACGGGGTCGATCTTCAATCGACAGCGTCATTGACTTGGTGACCTCCGTTCAGCAGCAGAAAGCTAAGAAGCGGCTGTCGGTAGCACTGTTCTTAGACGTGAAAGGTGCCTATGACAACGTGACCCACGAGGCCGTTCTCGAAGCTCTCGAAGCAGCAGAACTTGGAGGTCACGTCTTTCGATGGGTAAGAAGCTACCTCACAAAGAGATCCATGTTCGTCGTAACAGAAGATGGGCCTACGAATAAGCATTTCACAAGTCGTGGGGTGCCACAAGGTGGCGTGCTGAGCCCGACTCTTTTCAACCTAGTTCTGGTGGGGCTCACCGAAACGCTGCCACAGACGGCTAATATATCTCTCTACGCTGACGATATCTGCATCTGGGCGTCCGGCGTGACACGGCCTCAAGTGCGCGCAAGAATACAGAAGGCGGCAACATTGACATCTGCATACCTTCGCCAGCAAGGTTTGACTATCGCTACAGAAAAATGTGCAGCAGTGGCATTTACACGCAAACCGATGTCTTTCTACCCAGTGTGCATTGAAGGCCAATCAATTGCTTATAAGAGCAGCCATATATTCCTAGGTGTCATTGTGGATCGCGACCTAACCTGGAGTCCCCATGTCGCACATCTGAAGAGAAAACTGATATGCATTGAGAACATATTTAGGTTCGTTGCCGGAAAATCATGGGGACCATCCGTGCATTCAATGCTGCAGCTTTATACAGCCCTCTTTCTCGGATTTCTACGGTACAGCCTTCCTGCCCTGTCCAACACGTGCAAGACTAACATCCGTGCACTACAGAGCGTGCAAGCCCAAGCACTTCGGACATGTCTTGGCCTTCCAAGATGCTCATCGACAGTTGCAACTATCGCTATCGCACAAGAACAGCCGGTCGCAACTCATATCATCGTTGAGACGCTGAGAGCGTACATACGGCATTTGTCACGGCTACCGTCACATCATTTAGCGTGTTTGCCAGCGCGGAGGCCCCATGCTTCATTCTGCGGTATTGTGACAAAACACTACGACATATTACCACCTGGCTTCAAACCTGCGATGCGTCCGGCATCTGCGTTGTGGACTCTGCATCAACCTGACGTGTGCTTATCGGTTCCTGGAATCGTTAAGAAGGCACGCATGTCACCGCTAGCCCTGAAGCAGTTGTCTTTGCGTCTGTTGGAAGAAACCTACATTGATCGCAAGCATGTTTACACCGATGGCTCCACTAATTCCAACAGCTCTACCGGAGCGGTGGTTGTTCCATCTGATGACGTACTGTTACAGTTCAAGTTTTCTCACATCACGACGTCGACAGCCGCAGAGCTCGCAGCGCTTCAAGGTGCGGTCAAGTACATCCTGCAGCAGCCACCTAATCGATGGGCCATCTTTTGCGACTCCAGGTCAGCCTTACAAACACTACGGTTTGCTTTACGGCACGGATTACACGAACAATCCGTGTACGAGATAAGGCACGACTACCACCAAGCACTCGAGGAAGAACATGATATTATATTTCAATGGTTGCCGAGTCATTGCGGAATTGTCGGCAATGATCGCGCGGATGAAGCTGCACGATCGGCTCATGACCAAGATCTGCGGACACCCATACCACTCTTGAGAACAGACGCCGCGTGGCGACTACAATCACTTGCACGCCGTATCACTCTTCTGCAATGGAATACGCCGGGTTTTTCCAACGCGCGCCTGTATTCGATTGACCCAAATTTGCAACTTCGTTTGCCATCAGGGCTCTCAAGACGCGATGCAACTTTACTGTGCCGCATGTGGTTGGGCGTGGCATTTACGAATGCGTATTCGTGTCTCATTGGAATGGCCAGCAGTGCGGCATGCAACATTTGCGCCTGCGAGGAGACGCTTGAACACATTCTATGCCACTGCCCATCATACCAAGCTCAACGACGTAGTATGGAAGTCAAGCTCCGTCACCTGGACTCAAGACCGCTGACAGAAAAGAAGATCTTGGGACCTTGGCCTACGGTCTCGCATACGCGCAAGGCCACGAAAGCCCTCTTGTGCTTCTTGAGGACCACCGGACTTCACGAGCGCCTGTGAACTAACAGCGCGAGTTCGTGTTGTGTAGTTCATCCATCCCTTTCTTACTCTTCTTCTTTCTTCTTTACCCTTTCTTTTCTATTATTTCCCCTTCCCCCACCCCAAGTGCAGGGTAGCCAACCGAGCCAAAGCTTGGTTAACCTCCCTGCCTTTCCTCTTCGTATCTCTCTCTCTCTCTCTCTGTTCGCCGCTCTCAGTGTAAAGTGTGCATTGCTTGTGGATTGACTTTTCGTTTCTCGGTCACAAGTTCGCGCAAATAAAGAGTTTCGTCTTAAAGACGCCGACTGCTGCCTTCTTAAACGTTACAACCACGTGACAATATGCTCAGTGCAGTGTTCTAAATTTTAGAATTTCAGCAGTATGTTCACGTAGGCATAACGTCCCTGTCTTTCCGTTTTTCTTCTCCTCCTCCTTTTTTTAACGTTATTCAGATGTCATGCGTAATAGGTACACAACCATACAGACCAATTTTCGGCCCACTGCAGTGGGCCAGTGACACCGCTAAGTTGACCGCATTCTGTACCTGATAGAAATTCGTAATTGCAGTCTATACAGCCAAAAGCCACTGAGCTTTCGTGTTGACAAAATGTTTTGAAACTGACAAGGACAAATTTTAATGTCACTAGAGTGAAAAGGGAACGACGGTGATCGATCATAGATGCAAGAGTTGAATTTCACATTAACAAGCGAGACGTCAAAAAGCTTGAAAGCACTCTCACTTGAAAACGACAAAACCAATCATTTCGACAGAAAAGCCCTGTCACGTCGCCAATTAGGTTGTACATCATGTCGACATACATGATGTTTGAATGATCGAGCATGTAATAATTCACAATGACGACAAAATGCCCGAAAGTAAAGTTTCCATTACACTTCCCGACATTCCGGCATGCTTCTTTTAATTGGTAGGTCCTTCCCGGGAGCAAAGAAAAGGAGAGACGGCAGTCGACTTATAATAAGGGTGTAACTTCAACACTTTTCTTCAACAATATTGACCAGATCACTTACGTAAGTATGGATTTCATTCATTACTTCATTCTTCGCCAGTTTTAGGCCATCGTAAGGGTTCAGTTTTCTTACACAAAAGTGCACCCTTACTGTGATCAACGTTTCTTGCGCAATCTTTACAAAAAAGAAACTCAAGACAGTGACGAGAGACGTTACGTACAAAACACGTACAGAGACGTGTAATCGCTCAGCCAAATGAAAATTGAACTAATAAGCCAGGACCGGGGGCGTCGGTAGCTAGGGCGGTTCTATGCACGCGTGTGGTCACTGCATGTATAGTCAAGTTCATCTGCGTAATAAATCAGTTGTTAATTGGCGCTCATGTGTTTTGTACGTCTCTCGTCATTGTCTTCAGTTTCTTTTTTGCAGAGTCTGTGCAAGAAACGTTGATCATGTTTAACCAACTAGCCCATTTCAGCGCCCTTACTGGTTTAAATATGCTACACCAGACATTCAAGACGTCACAAAAATTTAGTAAAGGTCACTTTCTTACACAAAGTGCACCCTTACTAGATATTTGAAGTCTTGAATGTCTGGTGTAGCATATGTAAACTACGTATCGCCACAGGTCTTTTTCTTGGCGTTTTTCAAGACGCACCCCTATAGTTTCTGCATCTTTTTATTTAGTGAGCAAAAAGAAAATCGGTTATTCTAGGATGCTGTCCGTAATACGTGTATGCTATAACACTGAAAACGTGTGAATATAACACTAGTAAGTGTCATGTTGCTAGTACGTGCAATGTTGTTAACGCGTGTCAGTGTCGCAGGTATCTCTTGCCTCACATCTCCAATGAAAAGTTATGGCACAAATATGCTGACTACGCAGCCAAATTTATCGCAGATTACGTTATCGACGTAGAAGATTACCCGCCGGTCATTCGTCTTTAAAATGAAACTTCACTAAGCACTTGATAGCTCAAAGTTCGACTATGTCTCTGCAGCATCGCCATCAAGCGTCACTAACCCTTGGCCCTCGGAGGCAGTTCAGCAGTCATTTTAGTCCTCTCTAATTCTCGCAATTCCACTGTAGGTTCGTTCATGAAAAAAATAATTGAGGAGCCATTCAACTCGGTGAAGTGGAATTGTGGTGAGAAGGTCGATGACTATCGAAGCCGTTTTGCACACGACACACAGGCGACACGGAATTTCGAGCCACAGCCCATCACATACTCTGCAACTAACTCCGAAATGCCTGTCCAGGAAGTTTCTTTGGAATTTAGTGTGCGCTGCGCTTTATCATAATAACAGGTTATTCGCCTCCTAAGGTAACAAGGTTCTCTGAATGCGCGATAGGAAAACAAGTGATTGGCAATTCTCTAGAATGCAAAATGGTGTCAGCAACGTCTGAATCTTGTTTCTCAAATGAGAAATAAAAAATACAGCGCGGATGTCCTTGTCTCGTCTTTGGCGACATTTACAGGAAACTCGGGCTAGTGCTTAGAAGCATAAGCTTCCCGGTACCAGTGGTGTGCATGCGAGGCACTAAAAAAAACACTGCGCTACTAGCAGTCTCCACAGTCGACCTTCTCATTTCTGTTGTTGGACTTTGCCTTGCCGCATTGTTCGCGCTCGTTGAATTAAAAAATGAAAACAAACAACGCCATACCCACAATAGAGCCAGCAGAAGCACGTCTTCATGTTGCCTTACCTTTTTCTTGTTGCGAATGAGGTACTTTGCCCTCTCTGTGTATAGCGTTGTCGCGTACTTTCCTTGATCAGACCAACGTGGCTCCGTCCCGAACCAAAAGTCAAGGCCGGTGTAGTTTAGCTGCACACAAATACGTCAAAGATGTGCTGATGACAAAGTTTTAATAGGTCGTTGAGCATCTTACCGACACCTTCTCTCTTTCCCAACCCCTCCCCGTTCCTAACGCTGAGTAGCAAGCCAGAAGATTGATTCAGTCTGACCTCACAGCTTTTCAGCCACAATAAACCTTTCTCTCTTTCTCTCTCTCTCTCTATCTCTATGCAAGCCTTGCAAAGGAAGAAAGGACACAGGAGAGAGGCGAAAGTAGACGTGGTTAACCATTCAGAACGACAGAAATATGAGTTAGTTGGTAAGGATACGCCAATACTGAATTACCGGTTAAGCAGTTTAGGATTACCGACAGGCTGCCCTAAACTAGAGATGGGGATGCGGGAATTCGATAGTTATTGGAGTAAGGAGCTAGAAGGACAGCGAGCATGTGCACAACTTCAGTCAGTCACTTTAGCGCGGTTTCCCTCAATACCCGTCAGTCACAATCAGCATTTATCTATATAGTCTTGTGCAACACTGTGGTCATCAAAAATTCTAACTGCGCCTTCGTAACTGCCCTTGTAGCACGTATTTTTTAGCGCGCCGTTAGAATGTATTTTTTAGCCGCAGCTATCTCTGAGTGCTTATTTTTCTCTACCGGCATTCTGCTGTTGCTTATTATCGAATTGTCGTGATGGAAGTGCGTGTGAGGTTCGCAAGGCTGCGCGGAAATTCATATCTACAACTGTGCTAGGCTTTCGACGGTAATTCTCATATTTTGAGTGCAATTTGATGTGCCGCGTTGCGCATTCCTCTTCTCTTTACATATCTCACTCATTTAGGCAAACATGCTTTTAGCTCCCGTTGTCGGCGACCTTGAGCCAAAAGCCAGTGCCGTTATCTGGACTCTCAAAGGACATCATCCGGACACTGTTGCCAGAGCAACACGCGAACATCCGGGAATCAGTGGAACGTCAAAAAAAAAAAAACGCGGTCTCTGTCCCCCAACCCTTTGTACAGGACTTCCTTACGTACGCTAGTTTTGCCCAAAGAGGAAGGGAACATTTTAATACAGGGTTCATAACTTGAATTAACTTTAGCGCCTCTGAGAACTTGAAAGGTACGTTGAACTGGAACACTCTTGCATTGCGCTGAAAATTGCGTAGTGAAACATTTAGAGACACTTTTCCCTTCACTATACTTTAACAGAAGTGAAAAAGTAACTACGTGAAATAGAAAATCAGATTCGTATTTGGAAGTGAGTTGATGATAGCATGTCACCGCGTTCGTTTGTTAACCTGACGAATACGTCGAAGGAACTCTCTTAGATTCTCTTTTATTTTTTGGTGCCTCAACCATGAGGGGATAATCACAAACTCGACGATGGTCCGGACGACAGCAGCCAAAATAGCGGAGCAAGCGGCGATTGTGTTGGCCTTGCTGGACAACAGGAGGTCCGCAAATTACAGCGACTCGAGATCGGCGATAAGAGCATTTGCCAAGGGCAACATCTCGGAACTGGTCTCGCGGATCATCTAAGACATGAACATCGAGACACACACACTCGTCTAGTTCCCAGTACACATGGGACAGATCGATGGAGCCCCGCCTAATCTCAATGAGTCGGCCCGCATAGCTGCGCGAGGACTAGTAGACCGCGTAGCTACCGGAGGGTGCGGCGCTGAGGTTTTGGAGAATCGTGACCGTCCCACCTCGTATATTGAACTCACGAAACATTTTTATCTGGACCAAACAGAAAATTAGGCAGACCACAGGCTCTGACACTCAGCCTACTTCAAGTCGGGGCGTACCCTAACCCTACGGTATTGCATAAGAGTTATGCAGAAATACAGCCAATAATGCATGTTCATTATGCGCGGATATCGCGAATCAACGTATGCTCTGGCGGTGCCCCGCTTTACGCGGCGGCGAAGTTATGACGCCGTCAAAATGGGAAGCTGCTATTACCAGCTCCGGACGAAGAACAGCTATGGGCAGTCCAACGGGCCAGCGACGCAGGAGAGAGACTTGGTCTTTCTGTTCCGACGTAGGAACGGCCCGCAACGTGTTAGGCGCGTTCTGAGGGACCAAAATAAAGTTTATTCATCCATCCTTTTCCCTTCATGATATACTGGGTAGGCTAATGGAGATCTGCTCTGGTTAACCTCCTTGGCCTTCCATCAGCTTTCTCTCTCCGTCTCTCTTTCTCTCTATGTCTATCCAAAAAAAAAAGGTTATCTATTAAGAGGTAACCAGGTTTACATGATTCGGCAATGGAATGTATGGTGGAGTCGAGCACACTTACGTAGGTCTGGCAGTGGGTGTAGTAGTCTTCCTCGCCATAGTGGAACCCGTAGAAACTGTCGAAACCACGATAAGTGGGAGTGAGGCTTGTCTTGTGGGCGCCGAGATGCCACTGCGACGTGGATTGAAGAAACACGCTTAAAAATGACGGATGGGTGCGTCCATAATTTAGTTGCTCAGAGTAATATACCGGAAAACTTAGAAGAAGACGGACGCGGACGGATGTCGCTCAAAATGGATGCAAGCAGATCAGTGTTGGACGTTGGGCTTTTTGGTATAGCACATTGTGGGCTAAAGGTGCAGCGCGCCGGAAACAGGGCACACGTAAAACGTGAAACAGACCCGCGCCAACCCTCTTGAGGGCGCTAACCCTCAACAATTGATAGAATGGTCATCAGTTATTGAAGGTTCGAGCCAACTGTGTTTGTTTCACGTTTTCCCTGTGTCCTGTGTCGGTTGCGCTACACCTTTATCCAACAGGATGCAAGCTGTTTGACGTTTTCGCACTATCCGTTTGGTGGCAAGAGTCTACCAAAACCATATGGAAGGTGTAATTATAAGATACATCTAAAAGAAGAAAAAATAACTCGACAGATCGAAAAGCTCATTTTTGTGCTTGGTTTGCTTGATACATAAATGTGACATGTACGGTGTTCGCGCTTCATGGTCACAAGCTTGGAGTACGGACATTAAAAAGAACATCGTAGACATTAAAAAAGAACATCGTAGACAACTCAATTACAGGATGGAGTTGAATGACAACAAAGGTGTGTTCTTTAAACTTTCTGAAGTGTTTGCTTCCAGGTTGGGTTTTAATTTATTTTACGTTTAGTTTCATTTTGCATATTTTCTTGCTTCTTAGTTTTCATTTTCTGATATTTCAAAGGTGCAAATAATATCCCCTATGCATTCCTGGAGTTTATTATCTGCTGGCGTCATTAGGCTGTGTCCAGCAAAAAATCAAGGCTTTGTATCTATTCCCTTCGTTCGTTACAGCGCTAACATGTCATATCGCAATACTTGTGCGATGTGGCATGCCTGTAGATATTTCGTATCATCGTGTCTCGTCAGAATACTTGTCGCGGTACGGCATACTTGTTCGTACGTCGTGTCATCGGTACTTCATATCGCAATGCTTGTTGCGGGCATAGTTGTCGGTATGTCGTACCGCTGGTGTGCTCTATCGCAATAATTGTCGCGGTATGACATAGTTGTCGGTGTGTCATATTACTGGTGTCTTATCGCAATTATTGCTGCGGTACGGCATACTTCCACACACGAGATGCTCAGTATCGCTGGCATGTCACATCGCAATGCTTGTTGTGGTATGACACAGTTGTCGGCACGTCTTATCGCTGATTACCCATACCGCGAATCTCGTTGCGGTAGGGCATACTTGTCAGTTTGTCATATGACTGGTGCTATATCGCAATTCGTGCAGCGGTACGGCATACATGTGGTATGTTGTATGGCCGGTACGTCACATCGCAATGCTTCTTGCGGAAGGACAAAGTTGTCGGTATGTCGTACCACTGCTATGTCACATCGCAGTACTTCATTCAGTACGGCATACGTGTTGGTATGTCATCCCGATGGTGGTCTGTCGAAACCATTTTTGCGATATAACATACTTATTGTTGGTATGTCGCAGCGGAGGTGAAGGAGAAAAGCAAGAAACAAGGCAGAGCGCTAGTGTATTCTTTCATCAAATGCAAGTGCAACACTTTAATGCTGTGCTTCGTTTAGCACCACGACAGTTCTAGCTATAGTTTCACGCAGTTTTATTGTTTCTGTGCTACGTTGTGCGCAGAAGTTATGCCAAAAAGAAAACGCCAGGTTAGGCATATTCACAGAGCGAGACGTGCTTATGGTGTCGCTCAAGGTAGGAACAGACGTATTTCAAGGTACGAGATCAAAACGCGCCACGTATAGAGCACCGGTTGTGTGAGGTAGCGGTGTTACAGAGCACTGACACCATGGTCCAAAAAGGTACGCTAACACACTCATGAGTCGAATCACTTAGACTCACTCAGATACAGATCGAGCCGTGATTCTGAGTCCAACCGAGTAATATTCTGGTGAGCTCGAGCGCGAGCGAGTCCAGTTGAGAAACATTTTAGTGAGTCTGACTCCGAGTAAGTCCGGTTGAGGAAAAGTTTGGTAAGTCTGAGTCCGAGTGAGCCATAAGCGGAAAATATATTTCTTGAGGGAGTCTGAGTGAGGTACACATTTTCTGGCGACCACTGGGCACGGAGGAAGAAGTATTTGAGAAGGAGAATCTCTCGGCCGCGGAAGCGCGCGAGGGCGGTGCGATAGCGTCACGGCGGAATGCGGTTACGCCGAAGCACGACAGATAACGCTATCGGCCTGTTGCCATCTTTCACATGCTCTTCTATGGACGCGACGCATAAAAATCGTGATAGCGCCTCGTACATTGTAAAATTTCCAAGATTTCTGTCTGTAACATCAATCGGTAGATATGACAGATATTTTAGCTGCAGTTCCTAATCGATACTGCCAGAATTATGGGCCGTACAGCGCTTGGAACGAACTGCTAGTAGTGGCCCCCAGCGGCTCCTGAGCAGACGACGTCTGCCGCCGCATGCACACGCTCCTCACTCCTCGCTCGCATGTTGTGCGCGCGCATGCGTAGGTGGCCTTGGGACGGAAAGTTCCCTTCGCGATTTGCTGGTTTCTTTCTCTTTAGCGCTCTCAGTGGCTTCCGCGCGTTGCGCCGGCGGCGCCGACTCCTCGATGTTTGCGCGCGCTTTTCACGCCGCGACAAAGGAGAGTGCTTTGCAGACTTCGACCAGTGCTTCTTCAGGATGGGGCGCAAATGTTTTGTGCCGAACTGCAGCAGTGGGTACGCGTCCTGCAAGGAGAAGGTAATTACCTTCAAAGTTCCTAGTGACCCAGTGAGGTTGGAAGCGTGGGCTCGCGCCATACTAAGAAAAGACCGACAGCTGACGCCTCGTGACTACGTTTGCGAGAAGCACTTCTCGGACAGTGACATAGACAGGCGGCGCTATTATGGAGGACTTGGTGGCGAAGTTCTCCTTGACAAACCGAAACGGCCAATGTTGTTTCGAGACGCCGTGCCTTCAATCTTTCCGCGCGCTGTTCCGGATACTTGTCTGCTGTTCTCAAAAAAGGACAACGTGAAATTTCAACCACCTGGGGTTTTGTAACGTGCACCTAAATGTAAGCATACGGGCCTTTAGCATTTCGCCTCCATCTAAATGCGGCCGCCTCAACAACCTATAAATGGCATACAGGGTAAGTCCCATCATTCGTTGAAATAAATATACCTAACTCATTGAGTTCTCGTTATCAAAAATTATAGATTTCATGTTGTACAAAAGGTATCACGGTGGTAATTTTCCTGCATGTGACGCCATTTTTCTCGTTAATTTACCGAAAAAACTTGGAGTGCGCTTGAGCTTCGCCTTTAAGAGTAGAACGCGATAGCGTAATCGGGCCCCGTGCGCATCGCCTTCTCAGTTGCTAGCCTCACCGACACGGACGCCGACACCGGTATTTCTGCGAAACGGGCTCTTTAACGCTGTCGCGTTAAAATATGGAGCCGGCGAGGACGCACAAAAACACATCCATTCGGGCGTGAAGCGCGAACGGCGAATCGGCGACGAATGGCCTTGAACCGACGAGCTTCGTTGGAGAGCGTGGTGAGAGGGACGCGCGCATTTTTCCTTCTCCGCTAGCGGACTCTCACGACAGAGGGCGCGTGAGCGCTGTGCCCGATTTCGTGACTTTATTAGGGCGCCCAAGCAAGCACAGTTTCGCCTCCTCAAGAATTCTTGCTCCGTGCCACTGGGTATAGCACATATTCGGCAACAATTGTCGGCTACGCTCTGTGAAGGACGCGTCATGAAAACTCGCCGCCGACGGGTCCATCAAAGAACTTAAACCCTGTACCGTGGCTGCTGTTTTAGTAGCGACGCTCGAGCGCGCGTCTGTTTCATATTTTGAGAGTTTCGCCGGCTTTTTTAAGGAAAAATCAGTGACGCAGATTTCAGGACAAAATAATGATTGACTATGAGGCTATTCAGGTGAAAGCCTTAGATGCCTCATCGAACGCATACAGTCACCGTGGCGTCAACACAAGTGATGCAAAAAATTACCACGTGATGACGTCATCCTATGACGTCACAGGTAACCAACATTTGTGATGTCATCACGACGTCATCACATTGCATCGCCGCTTGGTCAAAGGTGTGCCGATCCCAGAGGCACTGACAAAGCCACGTAAGGTGCAAAAAGCTTCGAATGCCTCTGATCCCGGAGTCAGTGCAAAACCACGTCGTTCAAGCGGTAAAGACGCAACGCAAAGCGCAGAAAGCAAGGGGACACGAAAGACGCTCTTTCCGGTCCTCTTCTCTTCTTCGCGTTGCGTTGCGGCTTCACCTTGAGTATCAACCAACTAGCCCGACAACATGTCTTTTTGAAACCACGTTGGTTGCAGTTAGCTTTCGGGCGGGGAGGGGGGATCAGTACAATTCACTGAGAAGGAAAAGAACAAGAAGGTGGCTTTCGCCTTCGAGTCGCCTTATGCAAATTCATATGGGACCATGTGCCATACTTGAGGCGGCCTCCTGCTTAATGTTAATATTTTAGAGATTCAAGCAGTGATTAGAAAGTTCGCTAAAGTTCATTACTGAATCAATACCCAGTAACGGAAAAATGCAGGTTGTAAGTGCACAAGATTACCACTAATATACAGCTGGTAAAACATTCCAAGATCGCATGCTTTCTTTTTAAATATTGGTTCAAGTTAGATGGGACACCCGTTGTATGCAATGGCGACGCTGACACTGCCGCGCGTACAACTTCAGTTGTTAAAAAGAGCACATACCTTGCCAACCAGGTGAGTTTCGTAGCCGAGTTTTCGGAGGTGCTCGGGCAAAATCGGCACATCCTGGGGCAGGCCCCAAGGCTGCCCTACCTCGAGGGGTACGCCTTGAGTGCCTAAGAGAAAAGAAAGCTCCAGAATAACGTTTAGTGTTCTCAAATGCGGCATCTGGATGAAACGCTCGACTAAATGTTAAAGTGCCGTCTATTACACGTCATTTTTCCCCAATATATGCCGAACACTTTAAATGAAGGACTGATCCTGCCTTATGTTTCTCGGAGAAAAATTTAACCTGCCCCGATAACTTGGACTCTTTGAGGCTATGGCATTGTACGGCTCAGTTTGAGGTTGCGGGTTCAGTACCAACTCTAAGCCGGAATTCAATCGTGGTAATAATAATAATAATAATAATAATAATATAATAATAATAATAATAATAATAATAATAATAATAATAATAATAATAATAATAATAATAATAATAATAATAACAACAATAATAATAATAATAACTGCTAGGGTTTTACGTCTCAAAACCACGATACGATTATGAGGGTCGTCGTATGGAGGGTTCCAGAAATTTCGACCACATTGGGGATCTTTAACGTGCACCTAAATCTAAGTACAAGGGCGTCAGACATTTTCGCCTCCATCGAAAATGCTGTCACCGCGGCCGTTCGATCGAGGCAAAATGCAGAGTCGCTCCGGTACTTTGTAGAGCTGTACATCCAGAAGACTAGCGACATATGTCAGGAGCGTACCTCGTACGAATAAGGTAGGCGTTATTGCATGTAAAAAGAAAAAGAATTCATTCTTTTGCATTTCTTCAGTTTATGTCAGCCAATGTTTTCAATAATTGAACAGTTATAGCGCCATTGCTATTTTTCGCAATATTCGCTGAGCCTTGGCACATTAATAATAATTTAATTATTTATTTATTTACTTGTTTATTTATCATGTGGCACCCCCGTTTAGAGATACAGCAGAAGCAGAACATATAAATTACATAAAAGAAAACAAAGTTCATTTCCACAGTTTTTATACTGCAATCTCGCGCGTGTTTTTTTCCAGTTCGCTACCCGCCACGGTGGTCTAGTGGTTATCGTGATTAACTGCTGACCCGAAGGTCACGGGACCGAATCCCGGGCACCGCGGCCGCATTTTCGATGGAGGCGAAAATGCTTGAGCACCGTGCACTAGATTTAAATGCAGGTTAAAGAACCACAGACAGTCGAAATTTCCGGAGCCTTCCATTACGGCGTCCTTCATAATCATATCGTGGATTTCGGACACTGTAATCCCAACAGTTACTATATCTTCCAATGCTCTAAAGTTCCGCAATTGCTCCAGGCTAATGTTTCATTACTGCAGAATCATTTTGATGTCTGTCACCTGTGCGTATCGGGTAGCGACCGGACATGAGCGCCGATCTCGAAGGCGTGCAGGCAGGCATGGCGTACAGGGCGTTGAGTATGACGCCATCTGCCGCCAGGGCGTCCAAGTTGGACGTGGGGATTTGCGAAGACCCGTGAAAGCTGACGTCATCCCAACCCTGAGCAAATGTCCTAAATGTTAATGACGGCAATGATGTGGTTAAAATGGGCATTTTTAATGCACTATTTTCCTATATCGCTATTCGGTAAGATCATTCGGAGGGCCTTGTCGAAACCGTCATTCTGTTTTGTATTGTTTCAACTAAATGGATTCCAGCAACTTATGAGTGGTTAACCTGTAGGTAATAAAAAAGTTGCAGTGGTTTAGCTCGGCTATGCCAGGATAACGTAGCGTTAGCAAAGGTTCAGCTGATTGCTCTTAGCTTTCCTGATTGTCTAGGATTAGCTTGATTATCATGCTCACTGCTTCTCCAATGACACACACATGGTATACATATTATGTGCCACACGTATATTTATTTTGGCAGGCATCTACTTCGGGATCCGATGAGTTAAGCTTCTCCGCTCTTCTGCGCCGCTGCGCAGCATTTGCGCTCTACTTCTCCATGGCTAAACCACACTGGCAAACGCCAGTCAGAGGCGCTATCAAGCGGCTCCAGTGCAGTGTCGGACGGCGACTGCACAGCGAAGGCGAATAGCTGCACGCGCGCCGGGTGCCAGTACGTCTACCTCGGCTACGACGTCACTCCTCTGGAAAGCGCAGACCGGAGGCAGCGAGTCGCGCGCGGCAGCGGTGGAGTGCGCGGGAGGTGCCGGCTCCGATGCGCCATCACTGATCCTCGCGCATGCGCAGCACGGCTCTTGAGGAGCCACGCGAAACTGGCTCGGCTACGCCAGTGTAGCTAACGCTACAAAAGACGAAAACTCCTAAAACCATTTCCAAAAGCAGAGGAGAAACAATACGAAAGAAATCCCTAAACAACGAAAGCTTGCTTATCCTTAATTTTGTGAGTACAGTTCGCGTTGCGTTGTTAAGTCATAACACTAACCTTAAGGTTTATTGTAAGACAATCTACTTCGAGAAGTGCTTCATTATGCTTCATTATTCTAATTTACTTGTTTTTAGAGATATCGTCGAACGGCACTGAGTATGCCAATTTTCTATCAGGAGGAGGACATACTGACAAGCACTTTGTCATGTGACGTACATGACAAAGTGCTTGTCATGTAGCTATGTCAAAAGGTGGTATTTACTACTGCTTTGGTTTATTCCACCGTTCAAGGCAATATTAACGAACTAGTGCAGGGTAGTCTACCGGGCTCCCCTCTCGTTAACCAAGCTGCCGTTGTTTTATTCTTATTCTCTCTCTCTCTCTTTCATTATGATGAAGAACACCGAATAGCAGGGGCTATGCGCTCTTGGAAAACCAAGTACAAAGAAACTTACTTCCGACACTATTTATTTACCTATATGGTCTTAATGCGAACATATTGAAACTTTCCGTACCCCACTCTAGCATTTCGAAGATGCTTGGGAAAATGTGTGTGTGTGTGTGTGTGTTTGTGTGTGTGTGTGTGTGTGTGTGTGTGTGTGTGTGTGTGTGTGTGTGTGTGTGTGTGTGTGTGTGTGTGTGTGTGTGTGTGTGTGTGTGTGTGTGTGTGTGTGTGTGTGTGTGTGTGTGTGTGTGTGCGCGTGTGTGTGTGTCTATATCTATATATTATTTACTTAGTTACATACTACCGGCCTTCTATGAGGGCCTTAGGCAGGAGAGCAGCATAAATACACAACGCATTGACACAGCACAAGCTCCAAGTATTGAATAGCGTTGCACATTAGGATATGTAATTAGGACTTATGCACATTAGGACATATAATTCATATACTTTATGTTGGAATTATTCGGAAGGCGTATAAAGATCACATAATGCCGAAACCTGTAGTTACGGAAATAATTAAACGAAAGGCTGAAGGAGCGCCAGCTTTTCCTAAATATTGATGTAGCACCAAGAAGTTCATTACTGTTGATTCGAGTGGACATAGGCAAGTCACGAAGATAACGAACACTGTGTGCTGCTGACTTCAAAAATTCAGCGAATAAATATTGTTTACTTACGAGGTCGTCCGCGATGATGAGGACAATATCCGGCGGTGGTTTATCGCCGAATACCGCAGGCACGGCGGCTAGTAGAAGTGTCAGATATGAAACACGGACAGCCAGGTTGCTGCAACAAAAGAAATTGTATGGGAGGTCGGAGAACTGTTTGTGCCATTCTTCCGAGTTGTGCCATATCCTTTCCCCAAATATCTTAGCCTGTCTTCTGAGAGTTATATCTTTAGGATTGGGGGATTTACGCTTGAAGGAGCTTCACATGTGTCTCATCTAACAGGCCAAAGAATAAAGGACTGTGTAATGAATATACTGGAAAGAAAACAGGAGTTCGAAACTCGATCGTACCGTGCCTCTTGAATTTTACGAAATGCCCCGGCCTTCCTTCACTGCGTTACCTTTATTTCAGCACTTACGTGCTTGCGCTGCAGAGTATGCAAAATGTACGCAAACCAAATCGCCCACAACGCCGTTCTTTCTCCTCTTGAATTGATGAAAAAAAAAACGTAATTAACGAAGACTAGTACTCGAAGTGAACAGCCATGATGAAGCAAAATGTCAAAGTTAATCATATTAAACGCATTTGACGGCAAATCAAGCTGAACAACCAATTAAGGCACTTCAGATTGGTGAAGTGACAGCTGCCAGTGGCGTGTAAGGACACAGCACCGGAGGCACGTGATTGCGTTTGCGCGTACAATGGCCACATGCCCAATCTTCATGCATTTTCTGCGTTACGTAAGCTTTATCATCGGCCGTGGAAGCTAAGCACCTAATATGTCGCGTTGCCAAGCTCGAGGGCGCAGGTTGGAATCCCGGCCACGGCGGTCGCATTTTGAAGGGGTCGAAATGTAAACAACACCCGTGAGCTGAGTCTTAGGTGAACATTCTAGAGCCCCAAGTGGTCGAAATATAACATCGAGTCCCGCACTACGGCGGGCCACATAATCATATCGTGGTTTTTCTCACTCTATTTTTGTTCCGTGGCGCCATGCAATTCTACTCGAGAAATTGTTTTCTCTGTCTATGTTACGCCGTCTAGATACGTTTATTTTTTTTTTACAGTGCAATTTTCTAGCCCATGTACATGTTACATCTTATTATGTTGTATTGTAGATATAATATTTATAGTCTATGCACAACGTCTACCGTAATGCGTAGAAACATTGCTGTGTAATCTTAAGGCGTGTGTACATCCCATCAAATACTACCATTTGTGGATATTATGTAATGGAAAATTGGTGTACTTATGTGATATATGAATCGGTATTTTCTGTTTTTAATGTCTGCTATTTTCACGGAATGTTATCGGCCTAACTTTATTATTTCCGTACTCCGGTCATGTGCAGGTCACCAGGGCCTTTGTCGGCTTGGACGGCTTTTAGTCCTAGCTACCTTTTCGCTCTTTTCAGGCAAATAAAATTTGATTTGATTTAAATTAGTTTGGTGACCCTAAACCCAGAGCAATCATTAAGTAAGCTTTGTGTGAAGGGACAAACTAAACTTCGAACATCTCCCCCTTTACATGGGATGCCTGTTGACACAACGGGACTTGCCGGTACGAGAAACGTGTACAATAGTAGGTTCAACGGCGACTGGTTTAACAGGTAATGACCGATCGCCGTTAGAGGTGGTCACGTCAATCTCGAAGATGAACCCCGGTAGTTAGCCCCGCTCCAGGAACACGTAAGAGCGGTCTCGCACACCACCAAGTTCGGTGATCTGAAATAAGGTACGTAATGTGGCCAAACGTTTCAACAAAGCTCGATCAGACCTTCGTTCAAGTGTAGACCTTTATCTGTCCTTCATCTGATTCGGAACCAGCGCTCCGACATTCATAGACACCGCATACCTTATCAAGTTGCCTTACCTTGCTTGTGGCGAGTACAGGCACGGCAACTTCGAAGTTGTACCGAGCTCCGGGGTGAGTTAAGACAAGACTTTTTGAACATGCCTTCCCGTTTAAGTAAGTTCGCGGCAAAGGCAACTCAAACCCCATTGTACTTATGAACCACTTAAAAGGACGTAAGAATGGGCTTGTTGGTGGTGATACATGGTGAAACTCGTGGCGCACAAAAAAGACACGGACAAAGAAAGTGAAGACTGGACCGATGCGCTTACTTCCAACAGAATGTTTATTAAACACAGGCGGAACATTCACCTTGAAAGAGTGCGCGCAGGCGCTGAGTGTCCTGGCTGGGCCGACAAAGCATAATCAAATGCAATGATAGCTTGGGGGCAGGAGCAGACTGATTTAAGCACTTGAAATATATACATTGACAGGTGCGGAGCCACGCCACTGCGTTTTGCATTGCATTTGATTTTGCTTCGTCAGCCCAGCCAGGATTCTCAGTGTGTCTGCGCGCACTGTTCAAGGTGAATGTTCCGCCTCTGTTTAATAAACATTCTGCTGGAAGTAAGCGCATCGGTCCAGTCGTCACTTTCTTTGTCCGTGTCTTTTTTTGCGCGCCACGAGTTTCACCATGTATAGCCACTTAAAGCTGTGTACGTATTGTTGAAGGAAAGAAGATTACTTCTAAGGGCTCGTTTTTCTTTGTAAGGCAAAATAATAATTGTAACTAACAGACAATAATGCCAAGGAAAGTATAGGAGATGTTATTTGTAGAAATTAGTTATTTGTTGTTAGATATATATGTCTTATCGCTTGGTTGTTTCTTTGCTATATTCCGCGGGGAACATGGGAAACATTTAGAGATGCAGTGGCACAAGGACTTACAAAAGTTAGCGGTTCGTTATACGGTGAGGGAGACGACCGCGTCTCTTTAGTCTCGACCCGCCAAGTCAGGGCGCCAAGCCACGCCCAGGAGCTCCAGGCAGCAGCGCAGCGGCCACCAGCACCAGCGCCTCGCGCAACACGGGCATTTCAGCGCCTTCGACCTTTCCACGGCGTCCCTCTTGCTACTATCCCCATACAACGGGTCAAGAATTCTGCATATTGCCGCAGTTGCTTAAAACAACTATGCCACCTAGTGTAGGTACTAATAATCTCACAAGAGATATTATTTAGCATTAGGCGACTTAACTGAATAAAACTTCAACCTTCGTCATTCGATGTTTTCCCCTTGCGTAGCACCATTTATATCAAGGGTCGCATACGCGCGGCCCGCGGACTTTTCGCTAGCGGCCCACGGCTTCACATGAAATAAACTTCTGTAATTCTGCTAAAGAGTAATCGCATGATTTTCTCGCCTATAGCAATTAATAACGCTTTGTTCGGGTAAGCTAAATACTGGTCTCAAGCATTTTTTTTGTGAGGCACCCCATGCGGTCACTATGGGTTGGAACATTAGCGGGAAACGAAAACTCTATATTTCAGAATCGTTGTCCATAGTTTAGTCATTGTGGAAATCAGTATCGATATATTTTTCGAAACTTCAGAAATGACCCATAAACGGGATATGGTATAGGCGTTCTTTGAAATTGCAACGTAAGGGTGACATATTGGTCAAACTCCCCCCCCCCCCCCCCCCCCCCCCCCCCGCCGCTCCCACAATTTTCACTGTCTAGGCTCTTGTGAGACTAAATTTAGTGACTGCAGCCTGCTACCTGAGGCGAGTTTGGGACCTCTGCTTTATATCAACTCGTTGTCGAAAAATTCTAGAACATTTTACACTCCGGTAGATAGCTACGAAGCATTATGTGAGACTCTATAATTGCTTCACATGCTTTTTAACCTAATGTGTAGCTCTTGCTTCACCACGACAAGCAATTCAATTTCCAAAACAGACACGTATATTATACATGTAGTGAGTGCAGACGATTGTATAGAAGTTCTCGTTGTAACTAGGGCGCCAGTGAAGAGCATAAAATTTAAACGTTTCGTTCTATTCAGGCAATAGAGACATTTAATGTGTGCATGTTTCTTTTCCATTTTGCTTAACGTGCAAAAGTTTATGGTTCTCTCTGGGTCGCTTACCTTTTCGCCGCGCTGATTGCCCCTACGTATCTTTTCAATGAAGCCTCCATTGACGCAAAGTTGTGCATGGAATTGGCACTGTCCACACGTCCCTGGCTGTTTCAAGCACTGCTCTATCACAAAGGGACATGTTGGCATGTACTAGACGGCCCCTATAAAGCCGCTGCAAGACCATCAATTTGTTTGTCATGTAATCACTGTGGCTGCCATCCTAATCTGTCATGGACCGCTAATTAGATAACTTGCTGGCGTTGGAATGATATCGTGTAGGACTTTAACTGCGCCGTTACCTGTTTCTGTCCATCACATGCCATACGTAGGTCAGAAAAATAATGGATCTGTTAGAACCAGACGCCCACATGCCGCTAATACAACTGTCACTGGCGAGTTGTCAGCCACGGACCGAGGAATGCTAAAAGGCTGCGCTCACACGTGTCGCGTTGTCGTGGATTCACAACTGCACTTAAAAAAGAAGGCGAAGAGCCTTTACGTCGGGGCTACAAAACGCGGGGCATGGCGGTTCGGATGCCGCACGGTGTTTACCTGTGTGTAGCTGTGGTCAGAATTCTGTGTCAGGCTAGTTCTGTAATCAGCGTACGACTGTATGAAGAGTAATGCTGTTGACTTCGCTCTTCCGTAATCTTAACTGAAAGTAAACAGTGCATGACGGGCACGGGTCGAAAAATGTTGTCAGAGGAATTTTTCTGCGCATGCGTACGTATACGTTATTGCTCTTAGTAAACATATCATTTAGAAGTCGACGCTTGCCCTGTCTTGGCGTTGTTCTGAGCTTTTTTTTTTGCCCCGTATTACGTTTGCGCTTTTAGTACGTTCTGCATAAAGATGTCAGCTACAGCTTCATTTCTGTTAAGTACTCATCGAAAACCGGTGGAAGGCGTAGAACACATGAAGATTAGAGCGAATTGGGTTTGTGGGTTCCATCGATAACAGGTACCACGCTAAACAACCAAACGCATTGCTTAAGCTGCCAACGACAAGGCAAAGTTATTGGCGCAGTGCCTATATTCAGACAAAACATATCGCGTTCCTAACTGCTCTACTTGAACATGCACAGTCGATGCATGATGCCAAACATGATTCTTTTGCGTCGTTCGTGCACCTTAGTTTTCAACCTTTAGCACTTCTTTTTCGCGAGAAAACTGGGTGACAATACTGGGCTTTCAGATAAGAGGGGAGAACGAGCTCACTCGCCGATTTGTGCTAAACCGACACTAACATTATACCGGTTTTATTTTTATGACCTTCATGGCAGTGTAGTAAAACGAGGAATCTTGAATGTATGGCGTAATTATATGCTGATTAACAAGAACGAATGCAGAATTTACCATTCAAACAAAGATTTGTTTGATAGCAGTGGTGGAAGGAAAACAGGCTCTGAGTAACTACCGAAACGGTGAAGACGAAACAACCGAGGATAAATGTTATGACAATTAAAAGGGAAGCGATTTGCTGTTTGAAGCGAGGTCCGTTTGTCTTAGAACGCATAGTAACGAAGCGAGATTCTGTAAAAAAGAAGAAAAATGTACATGCTGTGTGGAAGCTATGGAAATGACGCAGCATGTTTTATTTGAATGTGGAGATATCCACCCATCCACCCGGGTGTATATTTGGGCATTACTGTGCATGAAGCCTTTACACCATTCGAAATGTAAACAGGTCGGCGATAGAAGTGTGAGACGACTGGTGGATTTCTGGCAGAAAAGTAGGCAGAAAGCAAAACAAAAGTAGCAGGAAAACTAAGGTTAATCTGGGGTAAGGCGCAGAATGTTGGGCTGTGAATTTATAAGATTTTTTTAGAGGAAGAGAACCTTAATTCAGCTAGACTAGATTAGGCCGGAGCGCTCTCAGCATCCACCCTTCCACTGTCATCAAAAAACCTCGCATGCATGCATTCGCCTAAGCTGACTGGAAGGAGAAAGCTATCTTCTTTTTCTTTTTCTTCCCAGATGACTGTATTGATCCCCCCGGCCTTGGAATATTTCGGAACCTAGCGTGGTTTAGCACAGCCTCCGTGATCGGAGGCATTGCAAGCTTTCTGCTCCTCACGCGCCTCCGGGATCGGCCCCCCCATGACCAAGTGATGATGTTATGTGACGACGTCATCATTTAACGTCACATTATGGGATGTCACGGTGACGTCACTATGACTTCACTATGACGTCACAAATTGCGGCAATCTGTGCCTTTACGATGGCGTCATGAGGTGACAAAATAGATTATGATGATGATCTTTTTAGCCTCGTCTGCGTTGACGTAGACAGTCACTTTTGGTGTTTGATGAGGCATCTAAGGAGTTCGCCTTAAATGGAACCGACGGCGGTCGCAAAATTTACAATCATCTCCACGTAACGAACGAATGGGAGACAACGGAGAGGAAAAACCATCCATGCGAAAAAACAACAATGCTAGTGCTGCAGGGATGTGTGAAGTATTGACGCGATAGCGTTAAAGAGCTCGTATCGCAGAAATTCCGCCGTCGGCGTCGGCACCGTTGGTTGTGAGCGAAAAATCATCATATTGTCCGTGACCGAAAAATCGAAAAGCTGCAAATAAAATAAATAATAAAAATGTTGGGTCCGAGTGAGAATCGAACCCAGGCCGTCTGCATGGCAAGCAGGTGTTCTACCACACAGCCGCGCCTCTGCTTGGAGCTGCGCTGAAAGTAACTTTGATGCTTCCCAAAAATACGCGTCCTGTATACAGGTGTCACAGTACGAGATGTACTATGGAGGTAATATTGCGTCGTACAAGCGTACATTGCCATCGGGCGTCACACCACGTCAATATCATAACGACTTGGTGCTTTAAAGAGAGCCACCCATTACAAAAGGCACACAAATTACAGCGCGTATTCCCTTAAGACCACGTAGTGGGTGCATCGCAGCTTCGAAAAAGGTTCTCGCGCATAATTGCTCCTGGTTTAAAGCATGCTACCCATTACATAAGGCACACACCTTATTGCGCGCATTCTGTTAAACACTCCTGGTGTTCGAAGTGCGCACTAGGGGCAGGATATTGCTACCGCGTTCAACTCTTAAAGGCGAAGCTTAAGCGTCCCCCAATTTTTATTTTTCGTCTCTGCCTTAAACTGGTGACACGTGAATAGAAGCAGTTCCAATTTTATTCAAGAAAGATTTAGTTTTGGTATCTTTTTAGGAATTTCACGCTCGGAGATGTCGCGTCGATCGTCTGCATGTTTCACTGATGGATGACGAGCGAAAAGTGGAAATTACCCTACGTCTGATAAGAAAATCGCATTACCGCCCCACATCGCCACGCTGCATGAAAAATTCTTAAAATGCCCTACAATAGTGTAATCGCCCTGCGGTTGGCCAACACTGCTTTCTTCTCCTCCACTCATCCTCCCCCTTTTTTTCACGAAATGTATTTTGCGCCGCAGTCAAGCATGCCTAAGCAATTACAGAATTACCTTGATTATTACACGAAAGAATGTCAAGCAGCCTTATATTAACAAAGTTGTTTCTCTATCTCTGTCTCTCAGCCAGTTCTTTCCGAATAATGAAAATAAAACCAGTGAAGTGCTTCGTCTGCCCCGACTGTATAAGTTTATGTTGTTTCAGTTCTTTTCCTTCCATCACATGTTCGCTGCCTCCGCTTCTTCAATTCAAGGTGGCCAACTGCAGGCATCCTATGGTTAAGCTCCATGTGTCTCCTCTTTCTGAATTTATGATGAGAACTGATATTTTGAATAATGGTGATTGAAATGACTCTCCTTTTTTGAAGGACAGCACGACATTTCAGCATAAAAAGAGGAGGCGCGTTAAGGTAGCATAATCACATGTGACAATGGATGCCCCCCATGTCCAAACATCGTAAGGGATCAAACGGAAAAGGCGACACAAATGTCATTTTGAGCTATGTTAGCCGCAAGAGCGAAACAGCAGGGCCTTTGCTTTTGAATGAGCGGACTATGTAATTGGGCCTATTCCACGCAGAGCAATTGGCCTAGATTAAGTGACTTGCGTTTCACATATACGAACACTTCCTGCATATTACGTGGAGGGAAAGATAATTAGACCGGGTGGAGCCGCATTGTTAACGTGATTGTTTTATAAAACGGATGAGTTGTGTTGCACGAATGCACTGGCTCATGATTTCGTGCAGCTGTCGGAACCAAAGGCAACAGTTCAACTTGACTTTGTTTGCGCAATAAGAGACCTACCTAACTGAGGTTTGTCGCTGCGGCTACGTAGGCTCTTACCGCATCGAAATGACTCATGCCTGACACGTTAAACTTGAATGGCCGTTTATTATGTCAAAAAGGGACCAAACTCCCTAGCCTTCGCGCGTGCGCACGCATCCTTGCCCGGTTTTCGGTTCTGCTTTTCCTTCTTCGAGCGAGTCCTGCAGTCTCCTTTGCGCTTCTTTCCGCCTCTTGCGCACTTACCATTGTCATACTCCTTTTTGCAAAGCGCGGTGCTTACGGTAGAAATAGGACACGTATCTGCTTCGGTTGTCTTTTTCCAATGTGAGGAATCTAAAAGAGAAAAAATGGGTAAAGTAGCTTTTTCGGCGCTGCTTTTTTGTTTAACATAATTGAAAATACGCTGATGTATCACTCTCTCAAGCAAAGAACCGGTTTAAACTCTAGGATCTTCAAAATAAACGCGCACTAATAAATATTTAGCGAGGTTTATCGAACCATTAATGTTACTATTTTATTTATGGTAAGCATAACAAATCTGCATGGTTTTTTTCCATGCGAGAGGTGCTCTGCATTTTTTCATAGACAAGAGAAGCTTTAGACAAACGGTAATACGCCTTTTTTTTAGCTTCTGCGCTACGATTGGCTGGTTGTGTTCGAAACTACGCACATTTCTCATAACTAAGGAAGTGACATACCTCTCCCCCCCGTTCACCCGTCCATTGTTTTGACGCGTGTATAGGCTCCTATTTGCTAGCGTTGCACGAGCAACAAATGCAAAAACCTTCTTCGAAACTGTCTGCCAATAAGAAGCAACAAAGCTTAGGAGACAGCCGCTCATTGTGTCAGGCCTCCGCGTGCAGGCTGCCGCGGCCCCGTGGTACTTTCCTGCGCTAAAATGATTATTTTTCAGACGCTAGGAACTAACGCCACCCTACCGACCCAAGCGAGTCATACTGCCGTTCCATCTTTTTAGGGAGATTTTGTACGTCATGCTACGGGCACCTGTAAAACATTTGTACGGGCATTTGTAAAACAGTCCTTGACGTTTGCAGAACAAAACAGCAAAATTTCACAGCTTTATAAATAAGTATTATGTTCTTGTAGTGATGGCTTACTTCTATGTCAGCTATACAAGGCTACACTTTACTTGACCTATCCTTTTAATGTGCATACCTCAGAACAGACTTCTTTCCCGGGAGGAAGATACAGTGTTGTGCCGTCTGCATCTGGGTGTAGCATTCACCAACGCCTACTCATTTATTATAGAGATGGCCGACAACGCCGAGTGCAACGACTGTGCCGTTGAGGAAACTATTGAGCACCTTCTGTGCTACTGCCCGACATACGCAAACGACAGGCTTCACCTCAGCACTGCACTAAATCAAATGGACGGAAGCGCTTTCACTGTCGCGAAAATATTGGGACCATGGGGCTGTTCATCACAGTTCCGAAAGGCAACGAAAGCGCTCTTGCGTTTTCTCAAGGATGCCGGACTGATTCGCCGTTTGTGATGTCAAACGCGGAACTGATACGTCGGCTGAAAGAGTGACTTTTCTCTCCTGCTCTCTAACTTTCCTTCCCCCTCCCCCCTTCCCCAGTGCAGGGTAGCCTATCGGGCTCAGCCCTGGTTAACCTCCCCGCCTTTCTTTTATTATTATTCTCTCTCTCTCTTATATTCAATGTGATGCAACCACCTAGACTTATATACGAATAGTTTTGTTTTACCGTAACATAATTTCTTTGAAATTTCACGTAGATAATAGCTCGAATGTTATTACTGCGGTGAAATATTTCAAATGCGGACATTGCTTAACGCGGAAAATGAAACGGTTCGAACTAATATCCAAAATTTCAGTAATGTTTTCGAATATAGTGCACACCACTGAAGCCGTTGATATGGCAACGCACTTTGTGCAATCCACCTGTAAGAAGTTCTCTAACAGTAGCGCCAGTCTTGATTTAATGGCTGTCAAACTTTTAGTAAAAACTGATTGTTTTTTATATTAACCGTTTTCTCAAAAAGAGTGTTTCATCGCATTGGAGCCTATTAATAACGGAAACACGAATGAATTTGGTTGCAATGTTTGAGAAAAACATATCTCGATATTGGTGGCACATGATACTTTCCAAGTCACCACCTACAATGCATACGTTACAATACGGGCAATAAAAGTAACTAGTAAAAACGTTTGTTAATAAACTACGTCACGAAGTCGAATATTTATTTGGATTTTTGTTGCCAATAAGGTGCTTTTCTGAAAGTAATCTGGTTGCCGAAGCATTTTGGTGGCACATTTCGCTGACTAATAGTAAATAAAATACTTTAGCTATAAGAAACGTCCGTTATACAGGACGTTTCGTATACCAATTCCAAAACTCCTAAAATGTGTTTAGGTTTTTTGTGGAAAAAGAAAACTTCGCCCCTAGTAAACTGTGAGGTGTTGGATAGAATCCTAAATGTTAAAAATACATTAAATAATAGTTAAACATATATTATTCAGTAATCGTGCTTTCATGTTACTTTGCGGTGCATAATGCAATTGACAAGTTGTAGCCAGTGCGTTTGCAAGGCATATTCACTAGGGATCAAAATATGAAAGTCGCGCCAAGTTAGAAATATGCGTCGCTAATGTAGCGCTCAAAATACAGTGTCATTTCACTTTCTTTTATAAAAAAACGGGGTTTTGTGAATATAAGCGCACATGTACCTGGAACACCTGTGACATGAGCAGCACACTTGCCAAATAAATATCTAAGAACTGTTGCAGCCCTGAAAGTTTGTTCAAAGTAATTAAGACCTGCGATATCGCCGGCTGCAATTCATAAACGACAATGCAGGCCATAAAAATAGCTAAAAATATAATTGGGCAATCTCAATTATTGAACCACGAATCAACGTAACTGCTTGTGCACGTCCTCCATACCTTGAAGTTTGCTTTCATAGGAAAGTTTTGGTTTCACTCAGAAAATTATTGTTTAAAAATTTTTTGAAAGTGCTGCCTCAACACCCGGCATATAGCAGAAAACCGTTTGGAAATAGCAGGAAACCGTCGCCGTTTTATATTACGATCATCACATGTTGAGAACTGCAGTGGAATTAATGAACGCAAGGTAACAAGTACATTGCATATTTCATGTCTTGTGTTACACCTGTGTGAGCGGCGGAAACTTGCTGGACACTGCCTTCACCATCGGCTTCCCTCATCAATGGACGAGACCCCGACTGTTTCTCCTTCTCTTCTACTAATATCCTCTTTATTTCCCACTTCCCCTTCCCCTAGCGCTGCGCCTGCTCCTTATTGGGCGGCATAATTAGGCGTCATTTCCATAATAAATCACTAATACTACTACACTTGTATGCAAAATCAGCTGGCTCCACAATTATCTGCGCTCTTTCGCACTGCTTAGGTAGATATTTTCCTAATGTCTTTAACGGAGTGCATTTCGCAGACAAATTTGCCTGTTTCTCTGTCGACGTTCATGTAACGTGAACGATCCACTCATGAAGGCTGCCCGAGGAGGCGCTAGATACGTGTGTCATTTCTCCTTATGTCACTGCGGCAAGTAGAAAATTTGAGAGGCAGATCCCTGGCAGCCTAGCCCCGGGCACAATATCAACCGTTGGGCAAATAAAGTTTATTCAACTCAACAACTCAACTTGCGCAAATGTGAATAAGCATTTGTGATGCCATGCGCGAGCAGAATAAAAAAATATTTTAGCAACAATACAATATTCACCGGCACAAAAATATTTCTCTTTGTTAAGAAAAAAAAACTGAGCGATCGCCACTCATAAGTACTTTATTTTCCAGTGGTCCTCGATTATTCCTGATAAAGCAAATAGAACGCACGGGTAGCGCAGGTTGAGCACAGTCGCTCATGTCGCGACGAACTTGCCTCCTGTGAACATGACGTGTGGCTTTCCCTCATAACCCTGATTTGTTTTGCTCGAGATTATAACAATTCTTGTTATAAATGTGCCTGCATGCACAGTAACTCTACCCGCACCCGACCACAGGAGACACCACTCTGTCAAATAAATCAAGTGCAGAGACAGCTTGAATACAGCTGTCAAAAACGGATACTACAAATAAACCCGGAATAGTTGTTCATCATGCCATATTGTCTAGAGACATTACGTCTCAGGCAGCTTCAGCGAAATAAATGTGGTGACTGGCCACCATAGTAATGCCACTGAATTTGCCTGAGGCTCTCTCCAACTCTCGAACTATCGTTGACGAATTCGCTTTCGCTCTTGTTTTTCGCAGATTCCTCATTATGTTCCTATAAATACGGCAATTTCAGTGACATAATTTGACAACTAAACAAATCCTTCCAAGACATTTCATACGTTTGAATCGAGCTATTTCTACTTCAGTAGAGATACTTTTCTGGAAACAAAATTTGAATTTCTTTCTGGGAAACCAGCATGATGTTTTGTTCGCCTATCTGAGCGGCATCCCTGTTTGGTGGCATATATTACTTCCCCTCACTCCCACGAAATGGGAAAAATTCTTGCTTATTATATTCTTAAACATACACATTTGTCTCTGGTTTGTTATTTTTCTTTTTGTTTCTTTCTTGGGTTTTGGCAGCTATGGTGGAGGTGCGGAGAGTGCTATATTTAAGCTACAATTTTGGTGTAAAGGACTATTCATAGGGGTGTGCGAATATTCGAAAATTTCGAATAACGAATCGAATAGCATTCTATTCGATTCGGTACTCGAATCGAATAGTACATACTCGAAATACCGAATGTTTTTCGAATAGTTTTCGAATAATTAGCGCCGACGGGAGAACCCCAAAACAATGATACTTTGGAATAGTTAAAGGCCATTTTTCTTCTTTTAATCACTATATTACCAGTATGCATGCAGCCCAAGCTTTTACGAAACTACCGATGCTATATTGATTACCGGATGAAGGCGTTTTTTTTTTTTATGAAAGCTCCATACTCGCTCAGTTTTTATTATGCTGCCTCTGCATCGCATTAATCAGTTCCTGTCGTCATCTTGTAAGAACTGAAGGTGCACCTGCATTCAGCTTCATGAACAGCAATAGATGCAAGGGTTGTGTTTGCGTAAATTGTTCTTGCAGATACAGCTTTCAACAACGATGTCTACATGCCTTCAGTGCCGAGGACCAAGTTGCGATGGCAGGTTTATGTGTTTCATTACCGCCTTAGCTGTATGCGTAGTCTTCGGTTCAAAATTGTTTAGATTTTATGTCTCAGCTTTATTTAAAAGCAGGCGACAAAGCATCTGCAGTCACTGCTTTATTTCAACCTACAGTTAGAAAATATTTCGAAGGTTGTGGTCGCTGCTGTATACGAGCTTACCTCAGATTGCATAACTGCGGTATTTTGAGTCAGTTAAAAGTAAGCGCAACGCTTTTTGGTGAAAGTTCGTGAATATTTCTTTCAAAAAAAAGAAAAAAAACGCTGCGGAGTTCTAGGACCGTTTTGAGAATGGTTGTCTTACTATTCGAAAACTATTCGAATAGTATTCAACTAGTATTCGTATTCGATTCGGTGTCATCACTATTCGATTCGTATTCGATTCGGTTCCAAAATTCACTATTCGCACACCCCTAACTATTCACAAGTTAAACTTTATAGAAACTGTCGCACTTCATAATCAGCGATGCGTAACATTCCTATACACAGCAAGATTTGTCCGGGCTTCCCTTCTATGAAACATATTGTTGTTCATCTCACCAGGTTGAAGCAACAGCTCAAAATACTTAAAATGCGGTCGTAATGTAGCAAAGCTATGCACGGCGCGCTATATAGCCGAAAGTTTCAATAAAGAGCCCACGTGCTTTACTCCTCAAGAAAGCCCAGCTTTCAGCCATAAAGAAAAGGTCACACGCAGTTTGCATAAGATGCATTTCCTCCAACGTCACCTGTTACTGCACGTGATGTCATCAAACCATCGAATGAGCAACTCACAACTCCAACAAGCTGGAAAAACACTGCTCTTATATAACGACGCACAAAGTGGTGCTGCTGGCATAAATTCACGTTTATCATCACATGAACGGACACTGGTTACACACGTTTTACGGCATAAACGCTAGACTTTCGCAGATGGAATGCATGTGTTATGTACATCAGCAACGGAACACAACTGGAAAAAGCAAAACCGGCTTGATTACCCATGAATGCCTCACGTGTCTTGAGGGATGTACCTTATCTCTTTTTTTTCTGATTATGATAATTAGCGCAAGAATACACATGTATGTGCTCCTTGGAACATTCTTGATGCTTCAAAAATGTCTCTTCTTGATACCAGCGCGCACTTTCATAGTGTAAGTGCAGCTGTGAGGCACGGAGTACACCAGAGTTCCGGAGTGCATTCAGGGCGTCGATCAAGTGCAGTACAGAGTAATGCATTAAAAAAACGAGTGCTGGAATCAATCGGTGAAATACTAAATTTGGTGGTGTGTGATCTAGACAGACCTTCAAGATGGTAAACGACGTACAGTACTCACGGATTGTAATAGGACACTCGGATCGCGTGGCAGCCGGCACATTCAGCGCCGCTCGTGGGTGCTCGTGGAACCAAGGTGTTGCACTGTGGTATAGAGCGAGGGGGAGAAGATCTACGCAGTAGAATTGCTCCTTCCGGTGGCCAAAGAGCTGGCCTGCAGTTGAACACATAGCCAGCACGGCGCTGCAAGGCTTGCGCTTTAACCTACCGACCGAAATGGCTTGCCGCGGCGCTCCTCCTATATTGCGGCGCGAGCAGATGACGCTCTCGATACACGCGTTTTAGCGATGTGGCACGCATGCCGTGCAAGTAAGACACAGGAATCAGCTAAAAGATTGCGCCTTACATGCGTGCATGTATAAGCAGTGCATTTTGGCAACATTCAAGTACAGGGCCTGCTACCGTCACGGTTATCAATCGCAGAGACACATCGCGGGGAAGTAAAATAATGTCTGTGTTCTTCCCGCCTCCTTCGACCACGTTCGACGCACCTAGTCTGCATCGTGTTGCATCGGTTGCAACCAGCGGGTGATGTAGCGTGAACAAACGGAACCATTTAGCTGACTTTCGTGTCTTATTTGCACGGCATGTGCGCCGCATCGCCGAAGCGCGTGTATCGGGAGTGTCATCTGCTTGCGCCGCAATATGGGAGGAGCGCACCGGCAAGCCATTTCGGTCGGTATGTTAAAGCGCGCAAGCCTTCCAGCGCCACGCTGGCAGAGTAGGCAACTACAGGCTTGCTCACTGGTGACCGGTAGGAGCAATTCTGCTGCGTAGACGTTCTCCTCCTCGTTCTATACGAGAAGGCAACACCTCAGTTCCAGGAGCGCCCACTAGCGGCGCTGCATGTGCCGGCGGCCACGCGCTCCGAGTGTCCTATTTCAATCTGTGAGTACTTTACATATAGGTCATTGCTTGTATGTTTAAAAGCGCTTGTTTTTCATACATTCCCTTGCTTGGCATGTGCTGTCACATTACGGGAATATGTGGAATTTTTTGTTGCGCTGATATCTGTTTTTTATGCTTTACTACCGCGGTGCGCCGGCTCTCTCAAGCGCATTCATCCTTTGGGTGGTTTCCGCTTCTTGCGCCCGCCAAATGATGGCTGTCTGATTTAAAATGCTTCAAATGGTGACCGCTTTGTTACCCTCTCGTTTGCCGTTCCCCGGGTCGCGATTACACCAGTTTCCGTGCAGGCGCTGACTTACACAAGCGATTCCGCCGTGGTTGCGTTTCCTGTTTTGGGGACTCACAAAAACCACTCCCGTCTCGTTTGTGATATAATGAAGGATTAGTATAGGTCTCTTACTTCTTTTTGCTTTCGGGGCGCGCGCACAACCATACAACTTTCTTCAGTGCACTCACCCGCGCAGTTCGCTTGCGTATGGAAGTGCGCACCAGTTGCTCTGCTGCAAGTGAGTCGAACGGCGATTCCTCCGAATCACCGCTCGACTGCCGAATAAGAATCTCATTCATTCCATGGCAGCCCGTCAGACGAGGATTTACTTTCATGTTAAGACTCAGATGTTGATGAACGAGCGACATTTTAAAAGTATCCACGGCCAAACGATGTTCACTGGATGAAAGGTGATTTTTACAGCGAAAGTTGTTATCAGGTCACAACGGCAGTGGGATAGTTGTCCGCCGCCGCCGCCGGTGTCCGTAACCACTATCGCGCGAAATAAGACAAAATGAAAGAAATGCAAAGTATCCGGGATCAGATGGGATTTGAACCTGGGCCCACTACGTGGCAGTCAAGTGTTAAGGCGAAAGCCTATAATGTCTCATACACGCGTCTGTACGTCCGTGCCCTGGAACAGTGCCAGCTGTAGCCTCTCCCCCTCAGACTCTCTCAGCAGCCACAGGATGGCACAACGGCAGCGTCCGACCATCCGTCCGTGCGTGCCCCCTCACACTCTCTCAGCAGTCACGTGATGGCACAGCGGCGAACGCGGCAACGCTCCTTCGTCAGACATCTCGTTGTAGCAGTCGAGTTAGTCAGATGGCTCCAAAGCGGCCCGGTGATGATTCCAGAGCAAGCGGTTCGGAGAAGCGCCCCAAGAATGTGGATTCCCCCGACACGATGCCATAGTCAGTCGAATGGCCACAGGCTATCGCCAAACACCCTTTGAAATTTAGAGTGTCCTTCCATTTTTCTACCAGAGCCATCCTGGAGTTTGAAACTCCTTTGCGAAAAGACCCTGTAGAGGCGTCATATCGGGCAAGGAATCGCGCTACCATGTGCAATATAGCGTGGCAGAAGAGCAAAATAACAGCCAGGCGTCAGACAATGCTAACTGCGCAACGAGTGTGTGGTTTAAAGCTTCACACACATTAGAATGCGGTCAATCATAATTTCTCATCGTCAGCAGCCTTGTGCAGCATCAACAAAGTACACGTAATGCCTTACAGAAAGACGAATAATGGCACAGTGGGTGCTTGCCTACTTCACAAAAATTGCGATTTGTGGATACCTTGCATGTGTACTTGCATTAGCATCCCTAAGAGAGTTTCAAACGGGCTTCGGAAAAGCCGTTTTTCCCGCTTTCGCTGTGACTGTGCTGAGCGCTCCACTCAGGCCAGGCGTTTTTAAATGCGAAGCATTCCTTAGCGAACCTCAGGCACTTTGGCTGTTTCTATCTATCTATCTATCTATCTATCTATCTATCTATCTATCTATCTATCTATCTATCTATCTATCTATCTATCTATCTATCTATCTATCTATCTATCTATCTATCTATCTATCTATCTATCTATCTATCTGTCTGTCTATCTATCTATCTATCTATCTATCTATCTATCTATCTATCTATCTATCTATCTATCTATCTATCTATCTATCTATCTATCTATCTATCTATCTAGCCGCCTACGTCTGGGCGCTCTCCAGGACATCTCCATAACGTGTAATATACCGAAATTGGCATAGCAGAGGATCAGTGTATGACGAACACGATCCCCTGGTCATGACATGAATAACGCAAAATAGCTGTCGCGTACGTCATGAAACACTTTCTCTCGGTCACGTTTCGTACATACCCGCATACCAGAGTTCATGTTTTGCGGGTATGTGCCACAGATGGTACAGAGTCTCAACCAACACAGTAATCTCGAACATACACACATTGACACGCAAGCAAAGTGATAATAGTAATTGTTGGGGATTTATGTCCCAAAACCACGATATGATTATGAGAGACACCGTAGCGAAGGGCTCCGGAAATTTTGACCATGCGATATTCTTTAACGTTTACCGAGATCGCACAGTACCCGGGCATCTAGCATTTTGCCTCCATCAAAATTCAACTGCAGCGGCCGGGATCGACCCGCGAACTTCCGGTCAGCAGCCGAGCACTGTAACCGCTACACCAGCGCGGCGGACGCAAGAAAAGTTAGGAAGCTGAAGACAGAACAGCCCTGGAAGACGCCCAACTGTCATCCACTCGTCCACGTGGTCCACGTTGCGGACCACGTGGATTAGGCAAAAACCGGGATCAATGCTTCCTACATTAAATCTGCTGAGAGAAGCAGGCCTCTCATCATTCATTACCGGTGACTTCAACATTGATTCATCAAGACCCAACAATGCCTGGTCCTTATACTGCGTGAACGACGGCTTGGATGTGGACAGGGCATCAAAAGACCTCGCTGCCACGTTCAGGAAAGGAGGCATCATAGATCATTTCATCGTAAGAGACATCGAGGATTTCCACCCGCTATATTATATATCCCCCTTCACTGCACTTAGACCCCTCGTAGGCCCGATCACGAACCGATCCGAATAACAAATCTGGTGCAGCTGCTGGGGCTCACTGAATCACGGTGATGATGACCTTGTTCAAAAACTGTCAAGAACCCCTTCTACACATGCACATGCGTTCGTGCGTGCGTGCATGCATGCATGCGCTCTCCGCCATAACGGACAAGTATAAGCATAAGAACTGCAACAACTGCAACTATGAGTGTGACGTACGTGCAGTGCGCCTGCGCGTGCCACTCGGCTGTGTATATATCTAGGGAAACTTTCCTGAATGAAGCTTAGTTGCGAGTAACGCCTGTCCTGCGCATCTGTGTACCTTCTTCGTCTTGTTCGGATTCGCGCTATCCAGTATTGAAGAATATAAGCACAACATAACACCTTACCGCGTCTGGTGTTGGTAACACCCATGTTTCTATTTGCATCGTTACGCAACTGTAAACATCGTCATCATCATCATCAGCCTGTCTACGCCCACTGCAGGGCAAAGGCCTCTCCCATGTTCCGCCAATCAACGCGGTCCTGTGCTTTCTGCTGCCACGTTATACCTACGTTAAGCACTACATAACAGCTTTCCGCATCTGGTGTTGGTAATACCCATGTTTCTGTTGGCATCGTTACGCAACTCTAAACAACTGGTTATATAATACATATGCAACTCTTCAACATATGAGTGTGCACATATCATTTTCCTTTCCGACGCAGCGAGCGATGGAAAGGAAAATGATAGGTGTAACCTTAAGACACAGGAAGAGAGCAGAGTGGTTCTGGGAACAAACGGGGGTTAAGGATATCATAGTTGAAATCAAGAAGAAGAAATGGATATGGGCCGGGGTGCGTAGCACGTCGGCAGGATAACCGGTGGTCATTAAGGGTAACTGACTGGATTCTAAGAGATGGCAAACGCGTGAGGGGGAGACAGAAAATTAGGTGGGTAGATGAGATTAAGAAGTTTGTAGGTATAACGTGGCAGCAGAAAGCACAGGACCGGGTTGATTGGCGGAACATGGGAGAGGCCTTTGCCCTGCAGTGGGCGTAGACAGGCTGATGATGATGATGACGATGTTTACAGTTGCGTAACGATGCAAATAGAAACATGGGTGTTACCAACACCAGACGCGGTAAGGTGTTATGTTGTGCTTATATTCTTCAATACTGGATAGCGCGAATCCGATCAAGACAAAGAAGGGACACGGATGCGCAGGACAGATGAGCAGGACAGGCGTTACTTGCAACTAAGCTTCATTCAGGAAAGCTTCCCGAGATATATACACAGCCGAGTGGCCCGCGCAGGCGCACTGCACGTACGTTACAGTGATAGTTGCATTTGGTGCAGTTGTTATGCCTATACTTGTCTGTTATGGCGGAGAACGCATGCATGCATGCAGACACGCACGAACGCATGTGCATGTGTACAAGGGGTTCTTGACAGTTTTTGAACAAGGTCATCATCACCGTGATTCAGTGAGCCGCATGCAGCAGCCGCACCAGATTTGTTATTCGGATCCGTTCGTGATCGGGCCTACGATGGGTCAAAGTGCAGTGAAGGGGGATATATAATATAGCGGGTGGAAATCCTCAATGTCTCTTACGATGAAATGATCTATGATGCCTCCTTTCCTGAACGTGGCAACGAGGTCTTTTGATGCCCTGTCCACATCCAAGCCGTCTTTCACGCAATATAAGGAGCAGGCGTTGTTGGGTCTTGATAAATCAATGTTGAAGTCACCGGTAATGATGAGAGGCCTGCTTCTCTCAGCAGATTTATTCTCGGAAGCATTGATCCCGGTTTTTACGTAATCCCCGTGGTCCACGTTGCGGACCACGTGGACGAGTGGATGGTAGTTGAGCGTCTTCCAGGGCTGTTCTGTCTTCAGCTTCCTCACTTTTCTTGCGTCCGCCGCGGTGATGTAGCGGTTACGGTGCTCAGCTGCTGACCGGAAGGTCGCGGGTTCGATCCCGGCCAAGACGGTCGAATTTCAATGGAGGCAAAATGCTAGATGCCCGTGTACTGTGCGATCTCGGTACACGTTAAAGAATACCGGATGGTGAAAATTTCCGGAGCCCTTCGCTACGGTGTCTCTCATAATCATACCGTGGTTTTGGGACATAAAACCTCAACAATTACTATTATTATCACTTTGCTTGCGTGTCAATGTGTGTATGTTTGCGGTTACTGTGCTGGTTGAGACTCTGTAGCTCCTGTGGCACATACCCGCAAAACATCAACTCTGGTATGTGGAACTTCCACATTTGTCTAGCGTCATTCCGTAACGTTTCGCTCAATTTGAAAAATTACGCCACAGTCACCACCCCGCGCATGTTTCGCTTAATATCGATTCCCACGGTACGTGGGGTCTGCCGAATTTTTTTTTTTTTGCGTTATTCATGTCATGACCAGTGGATCGTGTTTGTCATAGACTGACCCTCTGCTTTGCCGATTTCGGTGTATTACGGTGTATTTCGGTGTATTAGGAAGGAAGGAAGGAAGGAAGGAAGGAAGGAAGGAAGGAAGGAAGGAAGGAAGGAAGGAAGGAAGGAAGGAAACGACCAAAGTGCCTGAGGTTCGCTCAGAAATGAATCGCATTTTAAAATAGTAGGTCAGCACGCACATGGCAAGCTTCGCTTGCCCCCATTTCCGCTATAACGGAAAGGCTCCTCATTTTTTAAGCGGGTTGCCCAGGATAGCTGCCGATCAAGCATTCTGTCTAGAAATCGAAGCTGTGTGTCAATAATTAGAGGACGTCTTCTCAAGGGGTCCTGAAGCCCTTCTACAGGCAATCATCGAATGACCTCAGTATCTGAGTTTATTGACTCACGAATCGATTGCCGCAAACATTTTTCGAATCCTTCAAAAACGAGTCAAGTCACAGGGATTTGCGGCACGCTTTAAGCATTTTCTCTCTTCTTTCGTCCCGACGTGCGCACTGTAAGCTACACAGGGGAGATCACAAAGGGAGAAAGAAGCAACGTGAGCGTGCGTCACAAAACGCTATCGCTCTCTATCTCCGATGTGATTCCTGTGAACGGTAGTGTTGCTACTGTATCCATTTTGCGCACTAAATAACATGGCACCGGCACGCGGTGGCAACCAGTGGCAGAAAGCGCGTCTGATCCAAACGCCGCTTTTTATATACGTCAGCTATCGGCAATAGCACCAAACTGCTGTATGACGCCATCCAGCAGCTACAGGTGGCTCCGAAGAGAGTAAGGACGGGCGTCTGCACGAAGAGAGGGCGCTAGAGAAAGTGGCAACATTGCACTCCGCCTATAAACCCTCCTTGCCGTGAATGACTGTACGATTTGCTGAGCTGTGAACAGCAGCGTCTCCTTTCCGCTGTGTGTGTCTTTTTTTCAGCAAGGTCGACAGTTGGGCTAGTTGGTAAGGTTCCATAAAATTTTAGAGCAGCGCAAAAGACGGGACAAATGATCTTTTTTTACCAAACACAATATATGTTTCAGCACGCTTTTCAGATTAAGATTCAATTTTTTTATTAGCAGGATGACTGCTTTGAGAATGGGATGTAAATGCAGATCAGTAACACTTGTAAAGCAGAGTGTGGTGCTTCGCGGAAAGACGACTCACCAGCTCACCCCGCACTATCTGGTGCTGCTTTGCCGGTTATCTTGCTGTGACGCTAAAGTTACAAAAAAGACTCGTAGTTTCTAAGCGCCCTCGTATCTATGCAAGTATTGGGCCACTTGAAATGCATTGCAATCTATCTCAGTGAAATAACTCCCTTTTCACCAGAAAAAAAATGCTTCATTTCCAAAAGACGCAAAGAGAAAAAGGATTTACCTATGTCATTTGTCATACATTTCGTCTTTATTTTCCGGCGAAAAATCCCGAGTTCAAAGTTGGGCACTCGAGGTTATATTTGGACTGGCTATACTCTTCCTTGTTCAGTGGTCATTTCTAACATTGCGGTAATTTTTTGGTAGGTTGGCCCTTGCACTCCTCGTACTTCATATCGCAAGCTCTGCTCTCTTGGGTGGAAAATGGACAGCTATCTTCTTGAATTTTTTTCCAGAGGTAGCAATCTATAAAGAATCAAATTAAAGACGTACGTGATTTGTGCAAAATTCCTTGCACCTTTTTTTTCACACCAACTGAAATAAAATGAAATGTGTGAATTCTTTAGAGGAAAGCGGTCTAAATGAATATCGTCTTGTAAGCCCAAGCTGTGAACAATATCGTACATTTCAACGGAGCGATACTAAAGTATTGGTTAGGCAGCGTATGCCATAATTACGATAATTTTATTCATTCTAACTGCGCCGAACATGGCGCAGCTTTAATTACACTTATCCCGTGTGTGCACGCTCCTACACACATACATGCAAGGCGTGTAGTGTAATTGAACTGCACAGGGGCTCTTTGGTCATACCGGGTCCTTGCGCCATAAAATGTCCCATATAATCATTATTTATGCAATAGACAGTAAAACGAAGTTAAAATTGGGTAGACAGTTACATAAAGTTAAAAATCAAACCTATAAAATCAACATCCGCTGTCTCAGCTTCTGCGGTCGCGTTTATGTGATAGGCTCAGTTGTACTTTTACGTTTTGCATTACGAAGCGGCTGACAGACAACGGAATGCATTTGGCAAATGTGTGGGCTCCTCTTCCGTGTGCCTGTGGGTTAATAATGCGGTGAAGGACTTGCGTCCAAATTGCTCAAACAAGCGGCCACTAAATGCTTCTACAGCTCATTGCGTTTGTTTCCACGCAGGAGCTGCTTCTTGTACATCACCGTATGAGCTGTACCATTTCTTTCATGAATTTAAGTAATTATTCCAGAATATTACCATAATTAAGACGCAGCTTTTTTGTCGTGCTGGGATGAATATGCGCAGATATGTGATGCATTGTGTTTCGAGCACATAGGCTTCAAAAGCATACCGGCTTTTTTAAGTTATTGCGGGCATACAAAGAAGTGGTCAAATTATATCTTCATCGAATCACGTGCGCGTGATTGTGTGCGCACGTGTATTCAGTAGAAACAATTTTTTTAAATAATTCAGTAAGGCCTTGGTTACGAGGAACACCATAGAAACACCAGAGGAACACCATGTCACTTGACATTATTTTCAAAACCTTGTGTCTCCCTACGTGCCCATAATCTACATAAAGTTGTGTGTTAACATTGACTCAGCGTTCAAACGGTGTCTATTAGAGCTTTAGAGAGATAGGGCAATCTTACAGTTGCACTTTTACCATGGGCATGGCAGACCATGTTCCAAGAAAAAAACAAGTGCGGATGGGTTCTTACACCAGGCTTTATTTTGGCGATTGTAAAGACGAGTTTTTCGTTGGCGGGGTCCATGGACCACTACGGACGCGATGTGCGACATCGGAGCACTCGTCGCAGCGCAAATCAGGTGAAGCTCGTTGGGTGTGTCTCACCGACCAATTATAGCACACTGAACCTTGTTCGACAGGCGGCACTGAGGCGCCGTACGCAACAGCAGCAGGTCGCCCCACAATTTAGAATTCGAGAGCAAGGGCCCGTGATTCAGGAATGTTGGAAAGATGACAAAGGCGGTTGATGGTTGATATAACGACGCTCACAAATTTTGGAC
>NW_023615994.1:0-14706 GCF_013339695.2 Rhipicephalus sanguineus
CGTGCCTGTGGCGCAACGGCCTCGGGCTTAAGCGCGCGTTGTTTTTCGGCTTTCTTTGTTTTCGCCCCGGCAGACGCGGTTTCGTCTTTGCCGTGTTTTTCTGCCGCCCCGGCTGACGCGGTAGCGGACTTTGCCGTTTTCTTCGCCGCCCCGGCTGACGCGGTAGCGGACTTTGCCGTTTTCGTCGCCGCCCCGGCTGACGCGCTTTCGTGTTTGCCGTGTTTTTTCTGCCGCCCCGGCAGACGCGGTTTCGTCTTTGCCGTGTTTTTCTGCCGCCCCGGCTGACGCGGTAGCGGACTTTGCCGTTTTCTTCGCCGCCCCGGCTGACGCGGTAGCGGACTTTGCCGTTTTTTCCGCCGCCCCGGCTGACGCGGTGGCGGCCTTTGCCCCTCCGCAGCGTCTCCCGACATGTCTCAGCCACGCGGCTGCTCTGGCGAACCCGGGCTTAAGCGCGGGCGTTTTTTGGCCCCGGCAGACGTGCCTGTGGCGCAACGGCCTCGGGCTTAAGCGCGCGTTGTTTTTCGGCTTTCTTTGTTTCGCCCCGGCAGACGCGGTTTCGTCTTTGCCGTGTTTTTCTGCCGCCCCGGCTGACGCGGTAGCGGACTTTGCCGTTTTCTTCGCCGCCCCGGCTGACGCGGTAGCGGACTTTGCCGTTTTCGTCGCCGCCCCGGCTGACGCGCTTTCGTGTTTGCCGTGTTTTTTCTGCCGCCCCGGCAGACGCGGTTTCGTCTTTGCCGTGTTTTTCTGCCGCCCCGGCTGACGCGGTAGCGGACTTTGCCGTTTTCTTCGCCGCCCCGGCTGACGCGGTAGCGGACTTTGCCGTTTTTTCCGCCGCCCCGGCTGACGCGGTGGCGGCCTTTGCCCCTCCGCAGCGTCTCCCGACATGTCTCAGCCACGCGGCTGCTCTGGCGAACCCGGGCTTAAGCGCGGGCGTTTTTTGGCCCCGGCAGACGTGCCTGTGGCGCAACGGCCTCGGGCTTAAGCGCGCGTTGTTTTTCGGCTTTCTTTGTTTCGCCCCGGCAGACGCGGTTTCGTCTTTGCCGTGTTTTTCTGCCGCCCCGGCTGACGCGGTAGCGGACTTTGCCGTTTTCTTCGCCGCCCCGGCTGACGCGGTAGCGGACTTTGCCGTTTTCGTCGCCGCCCCGGCTGACGCGCTTTCGTGTTTGCCGTGTTTTTTCTGCCGCCCCGGCAGACGCGGTTTCGTCTTTGCCGTGTTTTTCTGCCGCCCCGGCTGACGCGGTAGCGGACTTTGCCGTTTTCTTCGCCGCCCCGGCTGACGCGGTAGCGGACTTTGCCGTTTTTTCCGCCGCCCCGGCTGACGCGGTGGCGGCCTTTGCCCCTCCGCAGCGTCTCCCGACATGTCTCAGCCACGCGGCTGCTCTGGCGAACCCGGGCTTAAGCGCGGGCGTTTTTTGGCCCCGGCAGACGTGCCTGTGGCGCAACGGCCTCGGGCTTAAGCGCGCGTTGTTTTTCGGCTTTCTTTGTTTCGCCCCGGCAGACGCGGTTTCGTCTTTGCCGTGTTTTTCTGCCGCCCCGGCTGACGCGGTAGCGGACTTTGCCGTTTTCTTCGCCGCCCCGGCTGACGCGGTAGCGGACTTTGCCGTTTTCGTCGCCGCCCCGGCTGACGCGCTTTCGTGTTTGCCGTGTTTTTTCTGCCGCCCCGGCAGACGCGGTTTCGTCTTTGCCGTGTTTTTCTGCCGCCCCGGCTGACGCGGTAGCGGACTTTGCCGTTTTCTTCGCCGCCCCGGCTGACGCGGTAGCGGACTTTGCCGTTTTTTCCGCCGCCCCGGCTGACGCGGTGGCGGCCTTTGCCCCTCCGCAGCGTCTCCCGACATGTCTCAGCCACGCGGCTGCTCTGGCGAACCCGGGCTTAAGCGCGGGCGTTTTTTGGCCCCGGCAGACGTGCCTGTGGCGCAACGGCCTCGGGCTTAAGCGCGCGTTGTTTTTCGGCTTTCTTTGTTTCGCCCCGGCAGACGCGGTTTCGTCTTTGCCGTGTTTTTCTGCCGCCCCGGCTGACGCGGTAGCGGACTTTACCGTTTTCTTCGCCGCCCCGGCTGACGCGGTAGCGGACTTAGCCGTTTTCGTCGCCGCCCCGGCTGACGCGCTTTCGTGTTTGCCGTGTTTTTTCTGCCGCCCCGGCAGACGCGGTTTCGTCTTTGCCGTGTTTTTCTGCCGCCCCGGCTGACGCGGTAGCGGACTTTGCCGTTTTCTTCGCCGCCCCGGCTGACGCGGTAGCGGACTTTGCCGTTTTTTCCGCCGCCCCGGCTGACGCGGTGGCGGCCTTTGCCCCTCCGCAGCGTCTCCCGACATGTCTCAGCCACGCGGCTGCTCTGGCGAACCCGGGCTTAAGCGCGGGCGTTTTTTGGCCCCGGCAGACGTGCCTGTGGCGCAACGGCCTCGGGCTTAAGCGCGCGTTGTTTTTCGGCTTTCTTTGTTTCGCCCCGGCAGACGCGGTTTCGTCTTTGCCGTGTTTTTCTGCCGCCCCGGCTGACGCGGTAGCGGACTTTGCCGTTTTCTTCGCCGCCCCGGCTGACGCGGTAGCGGACTTTGCCGTTTTCGTCGCCGCCCCGGCTGACGCGCTTTCGTGTTTGCCGTGTTTTTTCTGCCGCCCCGGCAGACGCGGTTTCGTCTTGGCCGTGTTTTTCTGCCGCCCCGGCTGACGCGGTAGCGGACTTTGCCGTTTTCTTCGCCGCCCCGGCTGACGCGGTAGCGGACTTTGCCGTTTTTTCTGCCGCCCCGGCTGACGCGGTAGCGGACTTGGCCGTTTTCGTCGCCGCCCCGGCTGACGCGCTTTCGTCTTTGCCGTGTTTTTCTGCCGCCCCGGCAGACGCGGTTTCGTCTTTGCCGTGTTTTTCTGCCGCCCCGGCTGACGCGGTAGCGGACTTAGCCGTTTTCGTCGCCGCCCCGGCTGACGCGCTTTCGTCTTTGCCGTGTTTTTCTGGCGCCCCGGCTGACGCGGTTTCGTCTTTGCCGTGTTTTTCTGCCGCCCCGGCTGACGCGGTAGCGGACTTTGCCGTTTTCTTCGCCGCCCCGGCCGACGCGGTTTCGTCTTTGCCGTTTTTTTTTTTTTTTTCTGCCGCCCCGGCCGACGCGGTGGCGGACTTTGCCGCGCGGCAGCGTCTCCCCACATGCCTCGGCGCCGTCGGGCGCGGCCGTTCTTTTTTTTTTTTTTTTTTGCGGGCCCGGCAGACGTGCTTGTGGCGCGACGGCCTCGTCGTTTCTTCCTCTTTTTTTTTCTGTTTCTTCTCTTTTGTTTTTTTCGCCCCGACCGACGCGGTAGCGGACTTAGCCGCCGCGGGGCCGGCGCGGCTGATGCGGTGAATTCACTACTCAGAATTCGCTGGCCAGTTCGCACAGGAGAATTCAAACAAATTTCCGCGGGGAGAAACTCGGGAAGCCGTGAATAAATGAGAGCATGCAAGGAACAAGACGCACCACCTCTTTAGGTGGTGCGTGTGGTGGAACACATTCTCGGCAAGGAATCACAGGAATCCACCGAGGTAAAGAAGAGAAAACAGCAGAAGCATATCGTGTCCTTGTGCTCGTGTATTTTCGTCCTTCGTTTAGAGGATAAAACGTAAAAATGTGGCAAGAGAAAAAGCTGCTTCGTCGCAGCTTGAAACCCGCACATAGGCGACACACGGCAAAATACAAGTAAAGTGAATGCAGGATTTTCGCTTCGACGGCCTAAATAAAGGAGGAAATACGAACAGCGCGAACAATAAGTACGAACAGGTACGAAACTACATCGCGACATGCATTTACTAATTACTATAAGTTTCATTTTTGTCATATTACCAGGAGTAGGCTTGTGCGAATAGTAAATTTCAGGTCCGAAGCTGATAGTGATTTGGTCGAAGCGAATTTCGACGCGAATTCGAATAGTTTATATCACATATTATAAAGAAAAACGAGCACGTCTGTCATGGCCCAACTAACCAGCGAAGTATTTTTAAAGTTGAAAACGGACATATCTCATTCTTTTTGGTTCAAAGGGAAGTGGAAGCAACTTTGAGTAGTAGCAGGATTCGACTTTTGGTAGAGTGCAAGTGATAACCTGTAAAATATGTTACCTTGTCAAATTTTGTACACTTAGAGCATATAAGCCAGTACATCCGGCTTCTAAACCTGAAAAACAAAATGATGAATCGATGTGAGGGTAACTTCAGAATCCCGCATATTTAGAAGGATTTCTGCAGCCCCGTATTCTGCAATGTGAATTCAACGTTCCTTGCATGCCGCTTCTTGTATGTTTGGGTAATTGGAAAACCCGCTCAAATAGATTTCTCACAGTCCCAGTGACTTTGAATGAACGGTGGTTTACTGTATCTTAATTTAACACTGAAGTGGGGCTTCGCCGCAGTGAGGATTTCTCCTGGAAAGGTGTATTCACGGTATAGCGCACCTCCACTGCAGCGAAACCACCTTTACAGGGGGTTACATGCGGTTTATGTATGTCTATTCGTTCGTTTCGAACACTTCGAAATTTCCTAGAATTTAAATTACTTTCGAAGCGAATTGGACTACTCTAATGTTCGTTCGAATATTCGCACAAGCCTAATAATCGGACATTGAATGAAGAAAACCTATTTAGGATACGAATGCCTTTCTTTTTTTTTTTTTGGCAACGCAGCGATCGAGTGTTTCTTGCTTCGGTAGTGTTAACGAATCTATGTCTGGCATTGTGTGCCGTAATGTGTGCGAGAGAAGAGGATATCATATGGTGGTTTGTACCTAAAGGCGAATGTTGCTTTTAGCCTTCTAGGTCTAAAAACTTGTCAAGCTTGCCAAGTTGAACACTCTTATGCGTTATTAGTAAGTTGAGGGTGTAGATTTTGTCAGATTTTATAATCCTCTGCTCACGAAAAAGTGGATCTGTGTGATCCGAGAACGGGGCGTTTTCAATAGACCTTAGTGCTCGAAAGGAAAACACATAGTGTCTTACTTTCAAAAAAATATATATATTAAAAATAAAAAAAACAGGTAATTCCAGAACGACAGCAGCAAAGTGCGGCAACACATCGAAAGGAAAAGCCTGAACGAAATGAGAACGCCCGATGGAAAGTTGTGTGCGTGGCTTTGGCTTTAATAAGCGCTTTGTCAGTGTTGGCAGAGCGCACCTGAAGCATTCACATCGTTTTTTTCGCCCACTTCCTCTCGGGAAACAGCCACTTTCATCGACAAGTCAAAAGACGATGCCGACGGTGATGGTCAGACAAGTGGCGCGTTTTATATCTTGTCTTTCGTAACCCGATGCTTACAACCGGCACGTTTCTATTTATCTTATTGTTATTTACAAATACTGCTGACTCAGTTATTGAGACACAGCAGGAGTGGATACAAACGTTCAACACAATGAAGAAAATACGACTTAACAAAATGCACGATTGCGCAACCCTTTTTCAAATAGCTGTGCATCGAGTCTGCGCAGAGACCCATCAAGCTCGTTCGATAGATGGACGGTCCGCGGAGAAAAGGAACACTTAAAACAGGTAAGACTACCTCTGAACGGGCATAATACTTAGGGGACTGAATCCACCTTCGGGCGCAGAAGCTGCAACGAACGAAATGTTGCGCTAGAACACTCAAGCCGGTGTGAACTGTCTCATGCAGGATGATTACACGGTCGCAAGTGCGCCGAAGTTCCAGAGACTGCAGCGATTAAAAAAAAACGCGATAAATGCGATAAAAAGTAGGCGAGAACCGCCGGTCACAGCGACGAAAAATTAACCTTACTGTTTTTCTGTTTCTCTTTTTTTTTTTTTTTTTGAACAGATTCTAACATAGCCACGCTGTGGGGTGAACAAACAAGCGAGCTCTTTAACACTGACGCGTTGAAAAGGGACGCCCCATTAGCATGATTTGATTGAACTAATTTATCATCGATATCTAGCGTCCCGTCCAATGCGCGAGCTTACTCAAAAGGCCGTTAAAACGTCACTCGAAAAATGCATTGCCAAAAACGAACCTGTGTTAATTTGAGCGAATAAACAACCTCCTAATGAGGATCCGGAATTTCACATTTGAAACGCTACTACGAGGAGCAGGTGAGCCTTTTAGCGGACGAATACATTAATTTTGAGAAATGTATAATGAGAGGATCAATTGGTGCGTGATGTTCACCTTAAAAATTTGAAATAAGCAATAAAAATAAAATACTGAAAATGAAATTATTAGAAATATTTCAACACAACTCACCTGGCAAATGTTGTTAACCAATGACAATTTCGTTATCAACATTTCGTAGGATACTACAATTAAAATATTTCCAAAATGACTCTCAAGCTTTTTTTATTAAAACCCTTTTTTTCCATTCGGACGTACATAACTGTGTATATAAAAATAATAAATATTCCCCCTAAAATTGATAAGGATTCTTCTTATTATTATTATTAATTTTGAAACGATGGTAAATCAATCAACAAATTAAAAAGTTCACGATAAAAACGCCGCTAAGTAAATTAAGCGTTGGTTGAGGATATCTAATGCAAATAATTGATGAAAAAATAAGTAATTTACATCCAGACAGTATTGCGGTGTTGAGTATGCAAATTTTGGAGATGCGTAAAAATAAATCCCTTTCTGGAATTGAAAGACTAAGTCAAACTTAAATCCATATTTCATTAGGTGGTAGGCCACCTTCAAAAGACGAAATTTTCTCACGAGTTGGATTTTTAGTTTTTTTTTTGTTTTGTTTTTTGTGCCCGCCCAAACACTCGAAACTATGTTGCGGCAAAAATTATCCTCCTATCGGTCATGAGTTTGCAAGTTACAGCAAGTTTTCCATACCCCATGCTCACATAGCGAAACCGAAAACACATTCTGCTTTTTTTTTTCGGAAGTGTCGTTTCCTCTATATTAACGATATTCACAATACTTTATACATTTTACTTTGACTGTTACATAAGAGGGTGTCATTGAATATAACTTTGTGTTCCGAATTGTTTTTAAATCTCTAAAAACGGCCACATGGGGCACGCACACCTCTCGCAAGCTCCGAGATCTTTGGTTGCGTTTTTCTCAAAATAAGAATTTGCTGCAAATCATGTGACGCTAATCTTTCATATCTTTTTTCTCTGTGTGCACTTCGAACTGAAATTTTGTATGATAGTTTGCAACACGTATACCTGTGAGGTAAACTAGATCAAAAGGAATTGATGGATTATTTTTGAATGCACAGCTGATTTCGCAAACAGGTTCAGTCTAAATTGGCTCCCTTTCCCCGTCTTTCTGGTTTTTTAACATTACTTCCTCAATATTTCCTGTATAATATTTATCCTAGTTCATTGCATAACTCCAACCTTCAGTAACGCAAATTCCAAAGCCTTACTGAAATAAGCCACACATTAGTCACTTATCGCGGCTGGCGTGACTACCACTTTTAATGCGATTTTTGACAAAAATCACCTCGCCCCCCCCCCCCCCTCCAAAAAAATATTATTATTTCGCATTATAAATGGCTGGGTAAGTTGAAAAAGACGTGTTTGTTTTGAAGAAAGAGTTCTTTCTACACTGACTGCTCCTAAAAAATTTTTTTTCACTGCCCTACCAGCTTAGGTAGCTTCAACTTACGGCAACTTACACAAATTACTTAAATTTCATTGCAATATCAAGACTATTCATTTTTCGGTATTATTTAAAAATACACGTTATGAAGAATTGAATTTCTTTATAAGATAATATTATTTATACTCTGCATTTATATACCCACGCTTAATTTACCTGGGGTACTTGAATTCTTCATTAGAAATGGCTATGGATCAGGTTTAAGGTTGCTGGTGATAATAAGACCTCGTTATGGCACTGAAACAATATGCAGCGCATATTTAGTCAAAATTTATTGAGTGCCAATATCGATATTTATTTGCGCCACATGTTCATTCCACTTAATGAGCCCTTATCATGTTACCCTTGCTCCTATAATGACGGCATTGCTCCATTTACCTAAAGGTTTATTCGCTAATGCCTAATTATACATCTTTCTCTTTGAGTGAATACAAGTTAGGATAATTAGTTCAAAGATTTCAAACTCATTACTTACAATCATAGCAATACAGATGAATCATGTTTTTAAGAACAAGACGTAATTTAAAAACAAGACGCGGAACGAGATCGAGCGTGCCGGTACGCGTGGGAGCCGCCTTCTTCGGCACGTTCCCCGGCGGCGGTCGCACGAGTACGGCAACCGCGTCGGCCGGGGCGACATTTCGAGCGCCGAAAGACGGGGAACCGCTGTTCGCATCGCTCCCATTTTCGGCGAGGATACCGGTGGCGCACGCCCGACGAGATCGAGCGTGCGGGAGCGCGCGGGAGCCGCGTTCTTCGAGACGTTCCCCGGCGGCGGTCGCACGAGTACGGCAACCGCGTCGGCCGGGGCGACCGACCCACGGGGGTCTGGGCGCTTATCGCTGCTACTCTAAGGGGCATCGGCCGCCCCGGCACACGGCGCGCCACTCGCAGAGACAAAGTCCGAAACCGCGTCTGCCGGGGCGGCGGCCCCCGGAGACTTAAGTCCGAATCCCGTCAGCCGGGGCGACATTTCGAGCGCCGAAAAAACGGGGAACCGCTGTTCGCATCGCTTCCATTTTCGGCGAGGCTACCGGTGGCGGACGCCCGACGAGATCGAGCGTGCCGGAGCGCGGGGGAGCCGCTTTATTCGACACGTTCCTCGGCGGCGGTCGCACGAGTACGGCTACCGCGTCAGCCGGGGCGACATTTCTAGCGCCGAAAAACGGGGAACCGCTGTTCGCATCGCTCCCATTTTCGGCGAGGATACCGGTGGCGCACGCCCGACGAGATCGAGCGTGCCGGAGCGCGCGGGAGCCGCGTTCTTCGAGACGTTCCCCGGCGGCGGTCGCACGAGTACGGCAACCGCGTCGACCGGGGCGACATTTCGAGCGCCGAAAAACGGGGAACCGCTGTTCGCATCGCTCCCATTTTCGGCGTGGATACCGGTGGCGCACGCCCGACGAGATCGAGCGTGCCGGAGCGCGCGGGAGCCGCGTTCTTCGAGACGTTCCCCGGCGGCGGTCGCACGAGTACGGCAACCGCGTCGGCCGGGGCGACCGACCCACGGGGGTCTGGGCGCTTATCGCTGCTACTCTAAGGGGCATCGGCCGCCCCGGCACACGGCGCGCCACTCGCAGAGACAAAGTCCGAAACCGCGTCTGCCGGGGCGGCGGCCCCCGGAGACTAAGTCCGAATCCCGTCAGCCGGGGCGACATTTCGAGCGCCGAAAAAACGGGGAACCGCTGTTCGCATCGCTTCCATTTTCGGCGAGGCTACCGGTGGCGGACGCCCGACGAGATCGAGCGTGCCGGAGCGCGGGGGAGCCGCTTTATTCGACACGTTCCTCGGCGGCGGTCGCACGAGTACGGCTACCGCGTCAGCCGGGGCGACATTTCTAGCGCCGAAAAACGGGGAACCGCTGTTCGCATCGCTCCCATTTTCGGCGAGGATACCGGTGGCGCACGCCCGACGAGATCGAGCGTGCCGGAGCGCGCGGGAGCCGCGTTCTTCGAGACGTTCCCCGGCGGCGGTCGCACGAGTACGGCAACCGCGTCGGCCGGGGCGACATTTCGAGCGCCGAAAAACGGGGAACCGCTGTTCGCATCGCTCCCATTTTCGGCGAGGATACCGGTGGCGCACGCCCGACGAGATCGAGCGTGCCGGAGCGCGCGGGAGCCGCGTTCTTCGAGACGTTCCCCGGCGGCGGTCGCACGAGTACGGCAACCGCGTCAACCGGGGCGACATTTCGAGCGCCGAAAAACGGGGAACCGCTGTTCGCATCGCTCCCATTTTCGGCGTGGATACCGGTGGCGCACGCCCGACGAGATCGAGCGTGCCGGAGCGCGCGGGAGCCGCGTTCTTCGAGACGTTCCCCGGCGGCGGTTGCACGAGTACGGCAACCGCGTCGGCCGGGGCGACCGACCCACGGGGGTCTGGGCGCTTATCGCTGCTACTCTAAGGGGCATCGGCCGCCCCGGCACACGGCGCGCCACTCGCAGAGACAAAGTCCGAAACCCGTCAGCCGGGGCGACATTTCGAGCGCCGAAAAACGGGGAACCGCTGTTCGGATCGCTCTCATTTTCGGCGTGGGGACCGGTGGCGCACGCGCGACGAGATCGAGCGTGCCGGAGCGCGCTGGAGCCGCGTTCTTCGAGACGTTCCCCGGCGGCGGTCGCACGAGTACGGCTACCGCGTCAGCCGGGGCGACATTTCGAGCGCCGAAAAACGGGGAACCGCTGTTCGCATCGCTCCCATTTTCGGCGTGGATACCGGTGGCGCACGCCCGACGAGATCGAGCGTGCTGGAGCGCGCGGGAGCCGCGTTCTTCGAGACGTTCCCCGGCGGCGGTCGCACGAGTACGGCAACCGCGTCGGCCGGGGCGACCGACCCACGGGGGTCTGGGCGCTTATCGCTGCTACTCTAAGGGGCATCGGCCGCCCCGGCACACGGCGCGCCACTCGCAGAGACAAAGTCCGAAACCCGTCAGCCGGGGCGACATTTCGAGCGCCGAAAAACGGGGAACCGCTGTTCGGATCGCTCTCATTTTCGGCGTGGGGACCGGTGGCGCACGCGCGACGAGATCGAGCGTGCCGGAGCGCGCTGGAGCCGCGTTCTTCGAGACGTTCCCCGGCGGCGGTCGCACGAGTACGGCTACCGCGTCAGCCGGGGCGACATTTCGAGCGCCGAAAAACGGGGAACCGCTGTTCGCATCGCTCCCATTTTCGGCGTGGATACCGGTGGCGCACGCCCGACGAGATCGAGCGTGCCGGAGCGCGCGGGAGCCGCGTTCTTCGAGACGTTCCCCGGCGGCGGTCGCACGAGTACGGCAACCGCGTCGGCCGGGGCGACCGACCCACGGGGGTCTGGGCGCTTATCGCTGCTACTCTAAGGGGCATCGGCCGCCCCGGCACACGGCGCGCCACTCGCAGAGACAAAGTCCGAAACCGCGTCTGCCGGGGCGGCGGCCCCCGGAGACTAAGTCCGAATCCCGTCAGCCGGGGCGACATTTCGAGCGCCGAAAAAACGGGGAACCGCTGTTCGCATCGCTTCCATTTTCGGCGAGGCTACCGGTGGCGGACGCCCGACGAGATCGAGCGTGCCGGAGCGCGGGGGAGCCGCTTTATTCGACACGTTCCCCGGCGGCGGTCGCACGAGTACGGCAACCGCGTCAGCCGGGGCGACATCTCGAGCGCCGAAAACCGGGGAACCGCTGTTCGGATCGCTCTCATTTTCGGCGTGGGGACCGGTGGCGCACGCGCGACGAGATCGAGCGTGCCCGAGCGCGCGGGAGCCGCGTTCTTCGAGACGTTCCCCGGCGGCGGTCGCACGAGTACGGCAACCGCGTCGGCCGGGGCGACCGACCCACGGGGGTCTGGGCGCTTATCGCTGCTACTCTAAGGGGCATCGGCCGCCCCGGCACACGGCGCGCCACTCGCAGAGACAAAGTCCGAAACCGCGTCTGCCGGGGCAGAGGCCCCCGGAGACTAAGTCCGAATCCCGTCAGCCGGGGCGACATTTCGAGCGCCGAAAAAACGGGGAACCGCTGTTCGCATCGCTTCCATTTTCGGCGAGGCTACCGGTGGCGGGCGCCCGACGAGATCGAGCGTGCCGGAGCGCGGGGGAGCCGCTTTATTCGACACGTTTCTCGGCGGCGGTCGCACGAGTACGGCAACCGCGTCAGCCGGGGCGACATCTCGAGCGCCGAAAACCGGGGAACCGCTGTTCGGATCGCTCTCATTTTCGGCGTGGGGACCGGTGGCGCACGCGCGACGAGATCGAGCGTGCCGGAGCGCGCGGGAGCCGCGTTCTTCGAGACGTTCCCCGGCGGCGGTCGCACGAGTACGGCCACAACGGCGGACCCATGGCGGTCTGGGTGCTTATCGCTGCTATCTTAAGGGGGCACGTGCGGCCCCGGCAGACGCGGATGAACTGCATGCTGCTCTTCAGCGCGCGTCTTTTTCGCGCCCCTGACTCGACGAGGAACGTTGTCCAGTGCGTGCCGCTGCGACTTGAGCGCTGTTGCGCGATGGACGGTCCTTCTTAGCGTTGGGCACCGAGACAGACCCGAACCGCGTCAGCCGGGGCGACGCCGGCCGACGACGTGGGCGACAAGTCAGGCACGCTTTCGCACGACATCCCCGGTGAAAATTTCACGAGTACGGGGCCGTTGTTTACGACTTGGGCATGGTGCTGCCGACGTAGAGATGCGCCGATTCGTCGCCGGCTCGAGGTGCCGCACGTTTTCGCACCACATCGCCGGTGAAAATTTCACGAGTACGGGCCCGTTCTTTACGACTTCGGCATTGTGCTGCCGACGTAGAGATGCGCCGATTCGTCGCCGGCTCGAGGTGCCGCACGTTTTCCCACCACATCGCCGGTGAAAATTTCACGAGTACGGGCCCGTTCTTTACGACTTCGGCATTGTGCTGCCGACGTAGAGTTGAGCCGATTCGCGGCCGGCTCAAGGTGCCGCACGTTTTGGCACGACGTCCCCGGTGAAAATTTCACGAGTACGGGGCCGTTGTTTACGGCTTCGGCATGGTGCTGCCGACGTAGAGTTGAGCCGATTCGTGGCCGGCTCAAGGAGGCGCACGTTTTCGCACCACATCGCCGGTGAAAATTTCACGAGTACGGGGCCGTTGTTTACGACTTCGGCGTCGTGCTGCCGACGTAGAGTTGAGCCGATTCGTGGCCGGCTCGAGGTGCCGCACGTTTTCGCACCACATCGCCGGTGAAAATTTCACGAGTACGGGCCCGTTTTTTACGACTTCGGCATCGTGCTGCCGACGTAGACTTCGTGGTCGGCTCAAGGTGCCGCACGTTTTCGACCGCATCCTCGGTAAAAAATTTACGAGTACGGGCAAAATGCGACCCATGGAGGTCTGGGTACTTATCGCTGCTATTATGTGGGGTCCCAGAGAGCAGCTGCGCGAAAGCGACCGTGGTGTCTGATATGCGGCGGGCTTCGGCTTCGTCAAGCGTGTCCCACGTATTGCTCGAACGGGTACTCACGGCGCTCGTCTGCAGCCTCATCCGCTTGATGCGTTAGGGGCTGGTTGTCGGACGGAGCTGTTTCCACATATCGAGGTGTGTTCCGTATCGTCCTCGGGCGATTCAAATGCGAAAGCGCCGAAGACGCGGGCGTGACCCGTCGTCTGGCGGCTTTGCCGTCTCGGCTACGTTGCTAGTGCCGACCGGTCCGACAGTGCCGCGGCTTGGGCAACCCGCATGGCGTGACCGAGTCGATGCAACGAATACGCGAGCATGAACGCGCTTCTTGCCGCGCGGCCACATTCTACCCTGCGGGGAGGAGGCTGCTGCGAGCTCGAACGCCGTCATCTCGGAGTGCAAAGTGCTACCCTTTGCGAAAACGAGCGTGTTGGGGCGCCTGAAGGTGGCCTCCGCAACGCAAAGGCTGCGTCCGGCCAGCCACCGGCGAGGACGGACGCGCAGTCGAACGATTACCTGGTTGATCCTGCCAGTAATCATATGCTTGTCTCAAAGATTAAGCCATGCATGTCTAAGTACATGCCGAAATAAGGCGAAACCGCGAATGGCTCATTAAATCAGTTATGGTTCCTTAGATCGTTTCTTCCTACTTGGATAACTGTGGCAATTCTAGAGCTAATACATGCAGTGAGCCTGGAGCCCTTTGGGTAACGGGTGCTTTTATTAGACCAAGATCGATCGGGTTTCGGCCCGTATTGTGTGGTGACTCTGGATAACTTTGTGCTGATCGCATGGCCACGAGCCGGCGACGTTTCTTTCAAGTGTCTGCCTTATCAACTTTCGATGGTAGGTTACTTGCTTACCATGGTTGTTACGGGTAACGGAGAATCAGGGTCGATTCCGGAGAGGGAGCCTGAGAAACGGCTACCACATCCAAGGAAGGCAGCAGGCGCGCAAATTACCCACTCCCGGCACGGGGAGGTAGTGTTGATTACTGCCGCCATCTAGCGTGCCGGGGTGCCGCGCTTTTTTCTTTTTCTTCTTTCTTTTTTTTCGCACACATGGTTAGCGAAGCATGCGGCGGGTAGGTGACTGTGGGCGTAACCTTTTAATTAAGGGACCCGTTACAAAATGACATTAAGATATGTTTAATTGTTATACGCACAAATATATATGTTGAAGAGCCGCATATGTGTAACGGAACGCACGCACGTTTCACGAAACTGTGGCATGTGTGGTAGAAAGTTCTTGACAGTTCTGGACAAAGGGCATATACAGTGATCAGTGGAGCACCAAGCAGCTGGTCATGACTTGTTATAGGATCGGTCGTTATTGGTGACGAGGGGTCCATGTGTATGTGAAGTATGTGGTATAGTAGAGCTGTTGGAATTCTAGGATGCCTCGGTTCCTACATTACCACCCATTCATTACGAAAGTGGGAACAAGGAACCGGATGGGTCAGAAAGTCTTTGAGTTTGTCACCTTGACTTGGTCAGTGACCGCATCTACATCCGCATGCTCGGTCATTTCGTCGACAAATCGGCTGTCGCAGAGCCGGCGACAAGTAGGAACCTGAAGGCCACCTTCGCGTTGGTGAGGTATAAGTCGAGGCTGGTAGGCTGGATAGTGCTACGGGGACCCAACATCATGGATGGTGTTTGCCGTATTCGTAGAATACCTTGGCGTATGTGGCCTACGTAGCCTTAGTTACAAAGCGGCTGTCACTCAATCTGGCATCATCGTCTGTCA
>NW_023615995.1:0-40001 GCF_013339695.2 Rhipicephalus sanguineus
CGGGTAAGGTGAACGATGTAAGGTGGATGGCCAGATTACTGTAAAAGAACTTGTGGAATAAAGACAGAGTGGCAATGCGACGGCGAAGACAGAGATTAGTTAAGCCGGATTCTGCTTTCAATGATGATACGCTAGCTCGGTAATGATAGGTGGAATGGATGAATCTAGCAGCACTATTTCTAGCAGATATATTTGTTTTCCTTTTTTTAGGCTTTTAAGTGCTGTTACTAATCACCAGGTAATTGGAGCCATAAGTGGCAATATATTGTGCTTTGTGCAGCTATACAAAAACTTGGAGGACGCTTGAGCTTCGCCTTCAAGAATAGAATGCGATAGCGTAATCGGACCCGGTGCGCATCGCCTGCTCATTTGCTTCGGTTCTGGGTGTATGCCTCAATAGTGTCGTAAGGAAACTAACGACTGTGCGGGTAACATTGGCCGTTTCAAAGCATTCTAGAATGGCTACTTCCAGTACAGTTGTTAAGTGCCCACTACGCCACAATTATTCTTTTTGGGAATCGGCTAAGGGCCCGTTCATAAGGACACACGCGGTCCTGTACGCAGCTGCTCACTTTGCTGATGCTCCTGCTGATGGTCGAATATGTCTGAGCGCTTTGTAATGGGTGCGCCTTTAAAACACCCACTCGTTGCGCAATTCACATGCTTTGTCGCCTGGCGCGATTCTACGCTTGTGCCACGCAACATTACGCGCGTTAAGGAGACTTCTTCCAATACATGACATTCACGTAGTGTTCTTTTTTTATTCTGAAACAGGGGAAAGAAATATCGTGGCTCATTGGTAGAGCACCTGCTTGCCACGCCGATAGCCTGCGTTCGATTCTTACTCGGACATGTTTATTATTCATATCATTTGCATCTTTCTCGGTTTTTTTTTAACACGAAAGTGTTTTATGCCTACATCCGTCACGGATATGACGTTGATAAAATGGACGCCAAAAGGTGAGAAAGAAAAAAACTAAGAAAAAGATACCCCGCTGGGAACCGAACCCACGACGTTGCGGCCGCGACGGCAAGCGCCCGACGCGCTACCGACTAAGCTACCTCGGGAGATGCTAGACACGGCGCGAGCGCGCCTTATATCTTTCACAGATTCTCTTTCGCAACGGGCGGAGCGAGGCGGTGCCACCGTCTGTGAGATGTGAAAAGAAGTAATGCTTCACGATCGACACTTACTAGCGCTTACTCCGAGATTGCACGCGATATCAGAGGTCATTGTTAAAGCGTCTCGATACCAGAGAGGTAGACTGGCCGCGCTGGCGTCGCCGAGGCTCCCTTGACGCAGTTACGTTCTTTGCCTTTAGCTTCGTGTTAGCGTGCGTCGGCTCATCGGAGTAGTGCAGCTCCCACGTGCACCAACGGGATTTCTCCGCCGCCGACTGCTTCGCTTGCGAGAGCACCGACTAACAAAACTGCTGCAATACGCGTTGCAGAAAGGACGCGATTTCGACGGGCGAATGTCGTGCCTTGGTGGAGCGAGAGCAGCGCCTGTGAGACAGAAACCAGCGGGACGCACGCGTTTGCGGCTCAGGCTACGAACCTCTACCTCCCGTGTTGTTGAAGCGCAGTGTGTGTTATAGTGTATGCATGAGCACAGGCGTCGGCTACCCATTACTAGAAAGCGCACACCGTGCCGTTTCTCTCCTTAATTGACGACGCTTTCAAGAAGTACATACCGGGTACCAGTGTTGATTATGAGCTTGTTGATATCATCCTTACGCGGGATTCACGATTCGCTGTGTCCAAATATATGTTCACACCGTCAGCTACCACACCGGTTAATCATGATCATGGGCGTTAGTCGTCGCGATAGAGACATGCTGTCAACGTGGGTGCATCCACGCCAAACAGTGCTATAGCTGCCAAACACGAATAGACGTTGTACAAGCTCTCATAAATAGCTACACAATAAGCACTACTTTTGTGAAGACAAGTTTCACTTTCGTGTTATACCGATTCCTATAACGGAGGGATCAGCCATGTTTTTTTTGTTTTTTTTTTGGTGACGGACAAGAAGATGATTTTTCGCTCACAACCAACGACGGCGTCACCGACACCGGAATTTCTGTGAAATGAGCTCTTTAGCGCTACCGCGTTAATATGTCTGCGACGTTTCTGGGCTGCACATGCATTAGAAGAGAAAGTTGGGCTAGTTGGTGATTGATCATTCTGAAGGAAAAAACTGCGCTAACATGGACGAGGACTAGGTAGGAAAACACCTCTGTCGAAAGCGCCTGTGCCGTGTTTTCTTCCTTAGTCCTCGTCCAATTTTAGCGCTGTGTTTTCCTTCACAATGCACATGAATGTTCTCTCGCAGAAGAGAAATTGTTAAGAAATTGCGCATTAGTGAGCACGTCGCTAACGAACGTTTTACGCCAGCAGATAAGTAGAATGTAAAAGTCATTGCAGTTTTATGTCCTCTACGTAAACGCGATGCGTAGCAAAGAATGTCGCTACCAGCGTTCTCGATGATGTACACCTGCCTGGTGATCCGGTATTGCGCAAACCGTAATACGTTTACGGACAAGGTAGAACTCCCCAGTGCTATTTGCATCATCGTGCGGAGACTTCTTATTGAAGTTTTTGTGATTAGGTGACAACCCGCTAGCTCGTCGACACGCAGAGCAGCGACTGCCACAAAAGCAACAAGCAAAAGCCGCAATCAGCGAAGCGTATAAGGAGCTGTCATGTAATGCGCCCGCGACCTTCGTGTGCGTAATGGACATTATTCTGCGCAACTTGAAGTGGCACACGTGCTCGTGCTACCTCGACAACGTCGTCGTTCAGGCTCCGGACTTCTCCACACATCTACAACGCCTGCGGCATGTTTTGACGCGTTTGAGCAACGCCGGCCTACAAGTGAATTTGAAGAAGTGCCAATTTGCACCACAGCAGCTGACGATCCTAGGCTACGTCATGTCAAAGGACGGAATCCTCCCCGATATAGCCAAGCTTCGAGACGTGACAGAATTTCCCAAACCTACGTCCGTTAAATAACTCTGCAGTTTCGTAGGGCTGTGTTCCTATTTCGATGCTTCATTCGAAACTTTCGGACAGCGGACAGCGCCGAGGCCAGTGGTGTAGGCCTCGGCGCTGTCCTCGCGCAGCCAAGACCAGGGTTTCCTGAGTATGCTGTGGCCTATGCAAATCGTGCGCTTACTAAAGCCGAGACGACTTACACCGTCGCGGAAAAAGAACGCCTGGCGATTATCTGGGCCCTTGCAAAGTTGCGACCTATTTGTTTGGTCGCCCATTTGATGTCGTTACCGACCATCATGCACTATGCTGGTTATCGTCATTGAGGGATCTCGCAGGCCGTATTCACCACAGGCACTTCGCCTGCCAGGCTACGATATCCGCGTGCAGAACCGCAACGGACGCCAGCGTGCTGACGCCGGCAGCCTCTCCCGCCTTACGAATGGGCCTTACGACAGCGCCCACTGTTCAGTATCTCACATTGCCGTTTCTTCCATCGACGTTCACGCTATCGGTACCGAATAAAAGTTACACCATCTCCCGCGAAAGGGAACCATGTGTGGATGTGAAACAGCGGGGAGATGGTTAGCTTGAGCGGGAGATGACGTAATTTTTTTTTTCTTGCGTACTCGAGCCTGTGCCTTCTTCTGGCGTAGAATCAGCACTGTCATCCAGTCTCCATCCAGCTCCCGGTGCGTGGAACTACCGGCGTCCGAGGTATTCGACTGCCGCAAAGTCGCAAGATCATGTGCGTCTGCCTCTCTGCAGTCCATGCAATCGGTGTCGTCGTGGGATTCGTCAGCGAGGGAAGGAGAGCCTGAGCGCACCGCGTCTAGAGCCACAGAAGCAGATTCGGCCATCGGCCACTCGTGCCACGTCTAGACGCCGGAGGCGTCGCTGCTGCCTACTCGTCGCAGGAGCAAGGAGAGCCTGAGCGCACCGCGTCTAGAGCCACAGAAGCCGAGGCGGCCATCGGCCGCTCGTGCCTCTGTGATATCTTCCACATAGTGCGGGCATGTACTAAAAATCCCGACCTGCCCCCTTCCCCTACCCCTTCACGAGAGGCATGGGAGACTGTCCTCCTCAACTGCTCCTCACTGGAGTCGCAACGGGCTCTGGTGCGACGGGCGCGAGACGGGGCCTCGTCATGCGGTGTCCCGGACTAGGGACGCCGACCTTGTACCGGGGTCATGCTTTGGCCCCCAAACTGTCTTTCTTTTTCTTTTATAATAAATGTTTTTTCATCATCATCATCAAGACACCGGAGGCGTCGCTGCTGCCGACTCGTCGCAGGTAAGAATGAGGCGCGCGAGAGGGGGAGTGGAGAGGAGGTGTGTGGGGAGGGTTTGTGCATGCGCAGTAATGGTCATGACGCCGGACACCATGGAGGAAGGAGCATGACGTCACGCGACTGAAGCCCACCGTGCCGGCCCAACACGAGATCAAAACGTCTGAGCGCGTGGGTAGGTTTTAGTACTACCGGTGGGGTTCCGTTTTTGAACGTCCTCTGTGAGCCGGCCGGTCTGCGCCGAACAAGCGCTCTTCGATTAAAATCTACCGGGTGCCATACCCGAAATCTCGGCAAACCTCATTTCTCGCGTGATCTTGACGCAAGAGGTCACGGTTGGGCCGACACTGCTGGCTTCAAAGCGAGTTGGCTTGCCAAGGCTGGCTGCGTGACGTAATGCTACCTCCTTTCTTTTTTCTTTCCTCCATGCCGGACACCACCGGATTGAACTCCGCCATAAGCTGCTTCGCATCTAATAAATGGATCGCCTCGCTGATAGACTTGCTCACTGATCTGTTGGCATCACCTACCCATTTGCGCTTTGCGTCGTCAAGCTTACCATTTCGCCATTGGCGACGACCTCCTGCACCGACGGAATTACAACACCGGAGGCCGCCAATGGCTACTTGTAATACCCCGCACTCTGCGATCTGAAATATGCAAAAACGGAAAAGCTGAAAGAAATAGAAAAGGAAGTGATCGGAGGTCGACAGGGGGAGAAGATAGGAAAGATAGGGGACAGGTTAGAGAAGTTCGCGGACGGGGCCCCGATCGGCGAGCTGTCTCCAACGCCTGGACATTGTGGACGAGACGAGGTCGACGAGGTTTCGATCGCCGAGCGGTCTTCAGCGAGAGGACAACCCGGACGAGGCGAGCGTCTGGCATGAAATCTACCGAGCGACTACGAAAAAAAAAACATGGCTGATCTCTCTGTCATAGGAATCGATATACCACGAAAGTAAAAAGTCACAGTTTCGCCGCAACGGCCAAGCAATGATTGCGATAGCAATAAATTGTAATGTAACGCGAAGAACGGAAAGCAGCTCCAAATTGCCAGCGCATCGCTCGAGCCCAAAGGACGCACGAAACAAACGAACAGGTACACACAAGACGAGCGCGAACTAATTGTCACAGTTGTTACTTATTTCTGTTTGAACAGCGCGCTCCTTTCGCAAAGGCGGCCGCTCCAGCGAGCGAAGCGAAGCACCCCACCGGCCGCCCCTTCTTTCCTTGAGATAAGCGCACGAAAGCAGCGACGCCCTGTAGAGCGAACAGCAACGGCGTTCGCAGGGGCGGGGCGACGATCTTTAAAGAGCGCAACACGCGCGCACGTCGCGCCATCTATGTGGCCACTAAGAAAGCATGCCGAATTACATGGTGTATATAAATAGCTCGCCGTTAGCAGGCTGAGAGACGGTGCTGTCGTGGCCTAACGTCTAACGCGGCGGGCTGCAAAGCGAGAGGTGGCCCGTTCGATTCCGCGCGTCGGAAAGAATTTCTTAATTATTTTTCTTTGCGGCCTTTCTATATATATATATATATATATATATATATATATATATATATATATATATATATATATACATACTTATACGGTGAATGACGGCGACGGGGACGGACATTTTCCAGTCGAGACTGTCCATATATTTGCTATCGCAATAAAACGTGTTTTCACAGACGTAGTTGACCGTTTCTGGTGCATTGTTTCGCCCCGAGGGCGAAGGAATGAATGCTATAGCAACAAGTTGAAATGTCACGCGAAGAACGGCAAGCAGCTCGAAACATGCAATGCGCTGCGTAAGGAGAAAAGACGCACGGAATGAACATACACAGGATGAGCGCGAACTAACACATTTGTAACTTATTTGTTTGTGAGCAGCGCGCTCCTTTCGCAAAAGCGGCCGCTGCAGTGAGCGAAGTGACCTTCGTGCTCTCTGTAACTTCAGCGCAAACTTGCGTGAGAGCGCAAGATGTACGAGATAAGCGCGCGCGTACCAGCGACCACGCCCTGTAGAGGCGCACGCTCATCTCAACGCGGGGGGCGACGACCTTTAAAGCGCGCCCTTCTAAAATCACTGTAACGGGAAATGTACCGCAGGGTGATTCCACGAGAGATCGAACATGCCTGTCCGGTCGCATTTTTTGTTTTGCCTGGATTTTTTATATGTTATGTGGGCACATTCAAAGTGCACGGAACTGAAAATTTTATTTCCAAGAAACGCTCCCAGCGCGCCGAAAAAATATTTGAAGGTGGCGGCGCGGGCCTCTTGTTTTTGCTCACTCAATGTTTTCGCATTTCACGGCCAAATTTAGCGCGAACTATAAATGATGTGTCGAAAATTTTTTTTGCTGGTTTTAATACGCATTACTGTGAATTACATCCATGCTTTTTTTATGCCGTCCTCAAAAAGACGAAAATGTGAAAAAATGGCAAACATGGCCGAAATCAAAAAAGTGTGTTAAGTTTGAGGCGCCTTGGCGCCTTTGCTATTTTAAACAGAAACTTGAAAACGATGTCAAATATAGAAAACAGCCTTCGCAACATTTTCACTGAAGATCATTTTCCTACGAGCAGCGCAAAAAAAAGAAAAAAATAGTTAAAGAAGCGAGTTTTTTCAAAAAAGCACATTTTCAAAAAAGAAAATAAAAAAAACTCCGGTCTCAATTTTGACGACAATTTTTTATCGAAGAGCGCTTATGTCAATGAACACATGGTTTTAATATCATATGTCCTCATTTGCTTTGTTTACGAGATATAACTGGCCAAAATGACCCTTGCTGTGTGTGCTCACTTCATTGCGACCGATGGTTGTTATCAGCTTGCATTGTGCGTAAATCTCAATTTTATTTATTCTGCTGCAGCAAAACCTTGCTCTGGTGGCTTTTCGTCAAGAAAAATGTGTTCTCAGATTTTATTTGTGTCTAGCGTGTGCAAAAGTCGGCTGCTGCCGCCCTCTAAAGGGTGATTCCACGAGAGATCGAACATGCCTGTCCGGTCGATATTTTTGTTTTGCCTGGGTTTTTTATATGATATGTGGGCACATTCAAAGTGCACGGAACCGATAATTTTATTTCCAAGAAACGCTCCCAGCGTGCCAAAAAAATATTTGAAGGTGGCGGCGCGGACCTTCTGTTTTTGTTCACTGCAATGTTTTCGGATTTCACGGCCGAATTTAACGCGAAATATAAATGATATGTCGAAAATCTTTTGTTGGTTTTAATACGCATTACTGTGAATTACATCCATGCTTTTTTATGCCGTCCTAAAAAGGAAAGAAAATGTGAAAAAAAATGACAAACCCGGTTCAAATCAACAAAGTTTGCTAAGTTTGATGTGCCTTGGCGCCTTTCATATTTCACACAGAAACTTCAAAATAGTGTCAAGTATTTCAAGGAGCCTTTGCAACCTTTATGCGGAACATCGTTTTCCTACAGGCAGCGCAAAATAAGAAGAAAATAGTTAAAGAAGCGAGTTTTTTTCAAAAAGTACATCTTCAAAAAAAAAAACCAAAAAAACTGAGGCCTCAATTTTGACATTTTTTTATCGAAGAGCGCTTATGTCAGTGAAAACACCGTGTTAATATGCATGTCCTAATTTGCTTTGTTCACGAGATTTAACGGGCCAGAATGACCCTTGCTGTGTACAGTGCTCACTTCAGTGCGATTGATAGTTGTCATCAGCTTGCATTGCACGTAAATCTCGTTTAAATTATTTTCCTGCAGTAAAACTTTGATCTGGTGCCTTGTCGTCAAGAAAAATGTATTCTCAAACTTTAATTGTGTCTAGCGTGTGCGGGGGTGGGCTTCTGCCGCTCTCTTAAGGGCTAACGCGTACTCAGTTTGCTGCTTACAACCTCAACTTACCCCGCCAGTATTCGCTAATCAGAAGCACGCGAGACACCGCGAGCACATGGTTTAGGGCACTTTGTCAAAACTCTCCTTGCACACAGAATAAAGCATCTGTCTGCAGCGAAGGCCAACTTAATCTGTAACTAAATGCCACAATCAGCAGGCTCGCTGTTATGCAGTTGTTTTCTCACTGCCTGCTTGCTTCCCTTCCATTACGTGCATTCTACGCTCTAACCATCTTCCCCATTCGATGCACCCTGTGCCTAAACAACATTTGTAAAAAGTTAGCTCAATCATTTCCGAGCCGTTTATTTCACTTCCCGCTATCACATGTTTTCGGCGTCGCAGATAACGTCTTCCTGTATCATCTCGACCTTTACCTCAGCGTTTCAACAGCCAGAAAACGTGCGGTGCGGCATGATTAAGCCATGAGTGGCCGAAGCTGCCCAATTGATGATGTTTTGTTGCCATTTTACTAAAGTGCTTTCCCACGTCGAGGACAGCAGAGGTCATTGGTGGCGCCATGCAGACGGACATTACCCTTAGTTTTGACAATGAGTGTGGCCTACAAATTGATTATTACAGCCCAAAGCGGTTAGACACCCTTAGTCATAAAATGTTAAACCGTGAGCAGTTCTGGATACGCATTCATGACAGCTGCGCACAGGGGCGTAGCCAGAAATTTTTTTCGGGGGGGGGGGGGGTTCAACCATACTTTTTGTATGCTCGTGCGTGCGTTTGTATGTGTGCGTGTATATATACGCAAGCAAAATTGAAAATTTTCGGGGGGGGGGGGGTTTGAACCCCCCAACCCCCCCCCCCCTTGGCTACGCCCCTGGCTGCGCAGATGTGAGATAATTTGTGCGGCGCCGTTCAGTATGAACGTTTCGACTTGATCTAGGTCTAGCTGTTCACTACACGCGATGCGCGCGGCCCATGGCTACGTCCGATTATTTACGCGTTCACAGAAAGAATATTGCTGAGGAAAACATTTTCGTTGCGCAATTTTTTTTTTTGCTCTTTTTGTTGTTGTCTACCTCCAGAAGCTACTGTCATAGGCTGAGGATCTTCGCGACACCTGCGAAGTCTGCTTGCATTGCTTTACGCTCCTCAAGGAAAACCTGTCTACAGCTAACCGCGATGAGGTAGACCAGGCATTTCTTCACGAAGAAGAAGTGATTGATATCTTGAACAGGCGCGCCCATCTTTCCTCTGATGATATACGGGTAGTTATAAAGCGAGATTCAGTAAAGAAGAAGAACAATGCACGGTGCTGCGGGGAAGATCAGGAAACGGCGGAGCATGTTCTGATTGAATGTGGAGATATCCGCCCAGGTGTACGTTTGGGCACGAGCCTACATGACGCCTTGGGTTTTAGAGACAATGGAAAGCTGAACACACCCGCGATTGAAATAAGTAAGAGACGGTTAGAGTATTGGTGGCAGAAAACTAGAGAGAAAGGACAAAAATAAGTAATGGGAAAAAAATAAGGACATTTTGCCGTAAAGGGCACAGAACGGAGCTGAAAACTTAACGTTTTTTTTTTTTTCTTCTGGAGTAAAACAGTTTTAATTGAAGTAAAGACACTAGGCCAACGCTAAAAAGGAAAAAAAAAGAGTAAAGGTTTTTTTTTTTTTTCGAGCCTGGTGGCACATTTTTCACCGCCCCGTTATAAAGGGGACGCTCATAGCATCCATCCATCCATCCATGATTGTAGGCGAGGTTGTCGGCTGCCAACTGTTTACAAGTTAGCCATTTAGAGGGCGGCAGCAGCCCGCTTTTGCACACGCTAGACACAAATAAAATCTGAGAACACATTTTTCTTGACGAAAAGCCACCAGAGCAAGGTTTTGCTGCAGCAGAATAATTAAAACTGAGATTTACGCACAATGCAACCTGATAACAACCATCGGTCGCAATGAAGTGAGCACACACAGCAAGGGTCATTTTGGCCAGTTATATCTCGTAAACAAAGCAAATGAGGACATATGATATTAAAACCGTGTGTGCATTGACATAAGCGCTCTTCGATAAAAAATTGTCGTCAAAATTAAGACCGGAGTTTTTTTATTTTCTTTTTTGTAAATGTGCTTTTTTGAAAAAACTCGCTTCTTTAACTATTTTTTTGTTTTTTTGCGCTGATCGTAGGAAAATGATCTTCGGTATAAATGTTGCGAAGGAAGTTTTCTATATTTGACATCGTTTTCAAGTTTCTGTTTGTAATAGCAAAGGCGCCAAGGCGCCTCAAACTTAGCACACTTTTTTGATTTCGGCCGTGTTTGCCATTTTTTCACATTTTCGTCTTTTTGAGGACGGCATAAAAAAAAAGCATGGATGTAATTCACAGTAATGCGTATTAAAACCAGCAAAAAAAATTCTCGACACATCATTTATAGTTCGCGCTAAATTTGGCCGTGAAATGCGAAAACATTGCAGTGAGCAAAAACAGGAGGCCCGCGCCGCCACCTTCAAATATTTTTTTGGCGCGCTGGGAGCGTTTCTTGGAAATAAAATTTTCAGTTCCGTGCACTTTGAATGTGCCCCATAACATATAAAAAATCCAGGCAAAACAAAAAATGCGACCGCACAGGCATGTTTGATCTCTCGTGGAATCACCCTAGTCAGATTTATGATAAACATTGTTATAGAGGGGGAAGACACTGATAACTAAAGTAGTTATGTTACGGAATGTACGCACGCTACCTTGTATTGTGGCTTCTCATGTGCTATCTTCTTCAGAGAATGCACAGTTTTTTTCAGGATATTGCACTTAGTGGCTGTAAAATCTTATGTCTGGCATTGTTGAGCTAGACTCTCCCACACATTTTTTAAAACTAATATTCCGTACGTACGATTACAGTAAAATATAAGATTCGAAGAAATTCCGAATGTGCGACGCAAGACGAACTGCGCAAGGCGACTGCGCAGTTCTTTTGAGTTCTCTTCTAGTTATGTTTATTTTACGTCTCTTCAAATAAACATTCAGTTGTGAGTTAGCCCTCGTTGTGTCTCCTTCTTCGTTCGCGTTTTTTCGCTACTTTAATCATAATATACCCCAAATGTTTAAGCGCATCCAGTGAGATTTATTTTTCGCAACTTACCTATCTAAAACAACTGCTCTGCTGCTCTAATTAAAACAGCCTCGTGCGAAGATAATGCATTAATTTTGTATGTGGTTGTTTTTATGTTCGGGCTGCAGATTCAGTGAAACGCCTGCGTGCATACATTGACAAATACTTTATCTGGGCACAGATGCCAATCCTGCAATCAAGCAGCTAGGAAATGCGTTAATGTCGTGACGAACTGTTCATTACTCCCGTCAAATATACAACTATTTCTAAGCCATATCTTGTCCCATTGTACTACTGCTTCCTGCGCTCTATCGGTTACTCCGACTCCAACGACGACACCGTTCAACGCAGGAACGGGCGCCCAAGAGCTGCGCTCTAAAACGCCAAGCCTGCGCGGAAAGCGCAGCGTAGCCCCATCGAAAGCTGGAAGAGCGGCCTTTCTAGTGTAAGTTCTAAACTCTCTTGGGACAACTAATACAAGTACACATGCAACGTACCCATTACGCCACGTATCATAATTTTTGTAAAGTAAGACAGCACCCAATATGGCATTATCCGTCTTCGTGCGGATAAGCCAGGTACCCGCTGCACATTTTTAGGGTATTATGCGCACTTTGTTGATGCTGCATGTGGCTGATGACGACGAAAAATTATGGCTGAGCACTTTGCAGTGGGTGGGAAGTATTCAACACCACACTCGTTCTAAAGTAGCGTTGCGTGATGACTGGTTGGTATTTCACTCTTCTGCCACACTATATTACATAGGTTAACGCGTTTCCTTGCCCGACATGACGCCTGTATAGGGTCTTTTTGCACATGAGTTTCAAGCATCAGCATGTTTCTGTGGTAGAATACTCGACTGCCACGCACAAGGCCCGGGATCATATCCTATTCGGTATTTGGTATTTTTTTTCTCATTTTAGTTTTTCATGCCTATCGGCTACCCCACCGACGGTGATGGTGACGCCGCTCAATGTAGGAACGGCGCCTAAGAGCGGCACTCTAAAAACCAAGTAGGCTTTTCTACAAGAATCTTTTATACCCGAAAGCTCTCCTTCACAGAATAACTCACTCGCATTCAAAGAAATTCTCTCCATATTCCAGCTAACGTCCTCGTACATTATAAATGATTTTCAAGAACTACTACAGGGAATGCAGCCACGGTGGTCGGCCACTCCACTAAGCTAAGAACTAAAAGAGTAACTTTTGCCATCCAGCAAGCCATAGAGGCAGATTGGAAGCAACAGGTCCAGTGGAGGTCCACAAGTGACAACAGCTACCACCGATTGGGAATCCTGGGCCTCCCAATCACTACATTACAAATACAGTTATTAGGGCCTTTGATGCCGCATGAAACGCGAAAATTGACCGTCTGCGCCGGTGGTGTCAGCGCCAACGTAAGTGTTGCAAGAAATCTTCATCTCGTAACGACGTCACCGATTGCCAAAATTGTGACGTCACATGAGACGTCACCACATAGTCACTTGGTTACAGGTGAGGCGATCATAAACGCAGTGCAAATTCATGTGAGGTGCAGAAACCTTGCGATGCCTCCGATCCTGGAGGCAACGCGAAACCCCTTTAGGTGCAGAAAGCTTTCGGAAGGGACCAGGGGAAGACCAATACCTCGATTGAAAAAAAAAAGAAGTAGAAAATGGCTTTCGCTTTCGAGCCGTCTCAGGCGAATGAATAAGACCCTGTGAATCTTCGCTCACTCAATGTCGCGTCAAATTGTAGGCCCTGAGGGGTCAAACAAGAAAGCAAGGAACGGCAAAAATTAAATGTAGTGACCAGCGTTAAACAAAACAACAGAATAAGAGACAAAAGAACAAGGACTATTGTGAAATATGACCCGGACGACGGTGCATTAAAAATACGCTACCCGTCCAAACGGGGTGAGCTGCGATCCTGATGGACAAATAACAGAGCGCACCGATGTTTTCTTAAAAGCCTAATACTGACTTTTGATCGAACAACAGCTTTACATTTAAAAACATAGGGGGATGTATACAAAACGTGATATGCTCCGGTTAGACTTTAGAAAGGTTTTTGACCCTGCAGTAGCCAAGCAAGAGGGTCGGGTAGAAAATTATGATGCAAAAAATGCATTTTTAGGGAAATAAATTACGCTAACTCAAGCATATCCATTGTCTCAACGTAGTGCGGACATGCAACACAGGCTGTGCTGTGAAGTTGTTCACGCAGTGAGCTACTGCTAGCGCGAAATATCGCGTAGGTGGCTGGGCAAGCAGAATGCGTCACGCAAAAATATTGTAATCGTCATGGCCGTTAAGAGTTGAAAACTGATAAACTGTAAGGAACGCACGCGTCGCAAAACCTACATACTACATAGCTACATAGCTACATGTGGCTACGCTATTTTTGTGCAGTTTCATAACTGCCCTCATTAATAAATATATACTCTGCGGCAGTGGAGCTGAACAGCGTTGCACAGGCTCTTTTTTTCACGTTGATGTAATCAAGAAAAGAGGATATTATCACTCGTCATTTTCAGCGCACATATAGTCGGGTAAAAACTAGACTGACAACACGATGACAAAGCCTGACGTTGTTTCTGAGGTAATATTCTTGTGGAATATGGTTAGACGTGTATATAAGACTGTCTAGCTGTTCGCAGGAACACGCAGTCTTTGAGGTGCATTATACATGGCGAATGATTCAAGCATTCGTATTGTTGCCACTATGGCAGCCCTTACTTTCGTCTTGTCTATGATACCAGACAGTATATTTTGCGAAGATGCAGAACCTCTACGCCTTCCTTTCACCGTGCCAAAGTTAAAACTTCCTAAATTAAAACTTCCCGTTTACAATGGAGGCCCGCAGAAAATTGTGTCACCCAGAAAGCCTTCCGTTGGAGACGCAATATCTACTGTATCTGGTATAACGCAATTAATTCTTTTTCTTTTAAAGCTTACTTTACCATATCGAGCATGTACGTTGTACCCAATCGAAAATGCAAGAAACCAGCTATATCAAAATGCACTCACAATATGTTATCTACATCAAGATCGGAAAAGTGTAGGCGAAAGGTAGTTAACATGGCTCCGGCAATCCCTATGCCAGCTCATTTCATGAGGAGTACAGGCAGTACAAGACAGTCAGTATTTTAGAATACTCTTCTATTTGTTCGCGAACCCTTTTATCAAAAAGAGTCACAGATGATAACATCCTGTCTTTTGCAGACCTAGTGATGGAAATTATGGAGGCTGTGGGTGCCTAAGTAAGCTACCTTGATGACACGGTGGCTTGGCCAGCTAAGCATTGCGAAAAAAATGCTTGGCACGACGAGGCACTCCTCAAGTGAAGAATGGGCAATAAAAATTTGTCGTTTCACCGATGTTGGATGCATTAATCCTTACTGCAATATGTAAACACCTAGTATACGCCGGGTGCAATTTTTAAAGGTATAATTAGCCTCGTAACAAGAGTGTACCGTGTAGCTGTGTTAGGTATATTACACATACAGAAATCACATGCGTTGATACAGCTCATATAAGTGGGACTTTTTGCAGCAGCGTTTGAACAGACTGGGGAAAGATTTTCCGACTCAACTGAAGGCTCCTGCTTACAAGTTATTGAAACAGTACTGTGTTCTATATGCAGTCAACACAGTATATGCAGTAACACAGTAGACATGATGGCTGTACGAAGATCCATCTACCGGGTGTTCATAGTTAAGCTTTATGGTTTTGTTAAAATTAAGCACGGGGAAGAACGGGAAAACCACCTTTGCAGATAAGTTATGTATGCAGGGGGACACAAAGTGAGATTATAATTATCACTGTCAGCCACCCAATTAACTAAGATTTAATAATTAACTATTTAATGAGTGCAGCAAGCGGGCATGTTTGTATTGAAAAGTTGGAGGCAGGCGCGTTTCTACACAATTCCACTTAAAAGAATTGTTCTAGCATGTATGTGCCCTGAGATATCGCGCTTGAAATTTCAATTGCGAGTTGCATGATTACACATGCAAGACAGTGAGCACTGGCGCAAAGCTCCTCCCTCACGTGACGAGCAGTCGTTGCTTGCTATCGCCAGCCGGTTGCAAAAGGGTAACCTTTATCATCGCTGCCTTTGCCTTCGACCCGTTGCCAGATTAAACGCCGCACACAACTGACGCGGCACATGGGGGAGAAGCTTTGCGCCAGTGCTTACTGTCTTGCATGCGTAATCATGCAAACCCCAATTAAACTTTGCAGCAGGATACCTCGGGGCACAGACATGCTAGAACAATTCGTCCAAGTGGAAATGTGTAGAAACGCGCCTGTGTCCAACTTTTCAATACAAAAATGCCCGCTTGCTGCACTCATTAAAAAGTTAATTATTCAATCTTAGTTAATTGGGCGGCTGACAGCAATAATTATCGCCTCACTTTGTGTCCCCCTGGATTCATAACTTATCTGCAAATGTGGTTTTCACGTTCTACCCAGTGCTTAATTTTAACAAAACCATAAAGCTTAACTTTGAACACCCTATATATTAAACACTACGTCTTCCTCTCTCACCACTCCAGCGCCACACCGTACTCGTGTGGTTCGTCACATATATATTTAGCGTGACAATTTAGGAAACATTGCTTAACGCCTCCTTTGTAAAGTTTGTCCAACGACATTTCACTAGGTACTATTAGTAAGTAAAAAGTGGTAATAATAGGTATTACCCCAGGAAAAGATGTCCTACATATGCTTAATGTAATAAAATGCACAATTTCAACATGGTGTGTTTTTTTCAACGGCACGCATGTTATATTATCAGTGTAGGTCGCGTGGACGAAACTAGCTGAGTTGGTGACAGCTTGTGAATAGTCGTTCTATGTAGTACCTCGAACACAGTGGACTGCATACATAAGAATCTATACGTAGGCTTCTCTGCGCGAGTGTTTTCCAACCGAGAATTTCCATTCACAGAATTGTTTACTCACACGAAGCGCATTCAATCCGAAGCATTACTGCAATTTCGCGTAGTTGGGAAATACAAATGAGCCCAGTTGTGAGACTGCACTGGTCCTTCTATTGCTCTTCTTTGTCTCCATGTAGCGCGAGTTCAATAAGATGAGTATTCATTCCTCCGCACTGCAACGAACGTACACGTCATCACCCACTGTACAAAAATTACTATTGCAATGTACGCTCTTAAGTGTCGAGAGAGGAAGGAAAAAAAAGAACACGGAGGAAAGAACGTGACCAGTGTTGGACAGAAAGAAAGTTCCTTCTTTTCCGTAGTCGAGGTGATTTCGTTGGAAAAATATTCGCTCGCGAATTGATAGTACCCTTTTTGCAAATTCCCGTTTAGCCGGTGCGTGCGGTGGAATGACATTGTTCATTCCTGAGGCCTGCAAGGCATACACCTCCCGCCTTTCCGCATCCAAACACCCGGCCTGACCGTCTCATCCGCTGTGAAGACAAAGAACAAAGGCTCTTGCGAGCAAGGGTCCGGAGGATAGAGCACTAAACATATTGTACTTGCTTGGCAGCATCGTCCAGGATTTGCTACGAATTTCATATCCAGAAGATGGTGTACCGATGTAGAATAAAAATAAAAAGTCACAGTTTCGCCGCAAGGGCGAAGCAATGAATGCGATAGCAAGAAAAGCGGCCCATGATGGACGCGCTGCTACGCTGCAGAAAAACCTGCGCCCCGGAAACAACTACCGCCCGACAGACAGCGGAAGGGCAAGGTTCTCCCTGCGCAAATATTAGAAGAAGCGAGCAAGCTGGCCAACGACTTTTAAATGCGCCCGTTGCACTCCTCACGCCATCTCGCTGGTAATGAAGAAACGCTTATAAACGCCTGCCATCTCTGAGTCCTGCCAGCGGTAAAGGGTCTGTACATAACGCTCGCCGTTAGCTACCTGAAGGATCTGCGCTTTGTGGCGTAGTGTTTAGCGCCACGCGCTGCGGAGCGAGAATTCGCTGGTTCGATATCGCGCTTCGGAAGCATTTATCTGAATTATTTTTCTTTGGGACTTTTATATTTACACAAACACACATATACAGAGAAACCTCGGTGATACGATCCCAGTTCATTCGAATTTCGGGGTGATACGAATTTTTCGTTGGTCCCGGCCAAGGCCCATTGGCCTCCAATGTAATGGAGTACGGTTGTTGCGAACCCATTTTCACCCGCGACGTTTGATACGAACGTACGCTACCACCCAGGTACGAAGAGGTACTGTCCGCGCTGTCGCGGAAGACGCGCCAAGCACGCGCGAGCGCGGGAACGCAAGCGTGGAAATGCGCGCCGCCCTGCCAAATCGTGAGAATCACGGTGTAAAAAAACACTTTTCTTACGGTCAGAACAAACCTTCAGAGACGCGTCACGGCCTCCGAGGTTGTGTGCGCGAATCTTTGAGGCTCTCATGTGCCTCCGTGTGCCTTCGCGTTTAGATTACAGTGGACATTAGCGCCTTGCTTTTTTAACGCGTCGACGTGGGCTGCTGTCGTTGTAATGTGTTTACACGTGCCTGCCCTGCGCATCATACATCCTATGGACGAGGACCGAAAGAAGGCGAGGACGGTCTTGGCAAAGGAGTCAGGCCTCAGAACGTCAACATTGTTCGGGCACGGCCGTAAATATCCCAAAAACATCCCCAACACCTACGCGATAACCAAATCATAACACAGGACCATGGTTTTGTAATTTTGTGGCCTTGATCCATCGCGTCAATGTGCTTCTTTCGTTACTTTTGCTGCAGAACTCCGTTGTTATGCAAAAAGCATACTAAAATTTGTAAGGGGCTACTGCTGTCGCGGGTCACAAGGCACCTGGTTCATTAATTAAATACGCACGTACAGGCCGTATATTTACGAGTGCTGGCACGATTGCCCACATCTAAAAACTTAACTGACAACCATTCAGGGTTCTTCCTCACGTTGGTGCGGCCCTGAAAAGCAATAAATGAAAATGTACACCCAGCTTTCCGTTGTCGCATGCTAATTTCCCATGCTTTCTGGTGATACGAATTCCGGATGATACGAATATTTTTGGTTTCCTGTGCGATTCCTATCACCGAGGTTTCACTGTATATATATATATATATATATATATATATATATATATATATATATATATATATATATATATATATATATATATATATATATATATATATAATATATATATATATGCATACTTATACATATACGGACCATGACGGCAGCGACGGCAAAACAAAGCCACCCGAGACTGTCGATATAATTGCTATCGCAATAAAAATGATAAGACTGATTTTTAATCAACCAACGGATTAATACAAAACATCGTATGATTAAAGGGACATGTTTCTGTTATACTTGTGAAAGAGTTTTTCGACACTGCAGTTGCAAAAACATCAAGATTAGCTGGGAACTCATCATGCAAAGAATGTATTTTCTGCAGAAATGAAAATACGAGCTAAACCATCAGGATTGGCTGAGCTTTGTGCCGCCACGTAACAAATGCTGCATAGTACAGTTTCTCACGGAATCGTTTCCACGAGCACAAAATATTGCGTACGTGGCATACGTGTGACGCATAGCGTGTGACGAAAAAATAATGTGATTATTGGCGTCCGGTGTTGAAAAGTTATTTTTAAGCAAAGCAGACGTCCCTTACACGCAGACTTCCCTTTCAAGAGACGCACAGCCTCTTCGGCCCTTCTTGTGAAGTTACATAGTTACATGTGAATACGCTAATTTTGTGCAGTTTCATAACTGCGCTCATTAATGCACTTATATGTAGCGATGGCGGAGCTTAACAATGTACCACAGTCTCATCTCGTTCCGTGCGTTTACGTAATCAAAAAACGAAGACATTATGACATGTCGTTTCAGCGAATAGAGTATGGCTTGAGAAGCTAGATTGACAATGCGACGAGGAAATCTGGCGTTCTTTCTGTGATCGCATTTTTGCGGAATCCGTTTACATGTGTATATAAGACGGTCTAGCTGTTAGCCCGAACACACAGCCCTTGTGTTGCGTTATACATGGCAAAGGTTTCAAGCATTCGCATTGTTGTGGTTATGGCAGCACTTACTTTCGTTTTGTCTATATTACTAGATGGGATACTTTGCGACGATCCAGAGACTATACGTCTCCATTTCGGTTCTCCTAAACTAAAACTTCCTAAAAAGCCTCCTGTTAATAATGGAGGTCCGCAGACCGATGTCTCACCAAAAAAACCTTCTTTTGGAGACACAGTAACTACTGTATCTGGTACGATTCACTTCTTGTTCTTTAAAATATTGGCTTGCACATATCGAACGTGTACATCATAGCCAATCGAAAATGCAAAGAGAGGTTTAGATGTACATCAGCAGCTTCGAATAATTAGAAGTGTATATCTAAACGGGCCACTGCACAGCAGTCTTTTAGGCAATTTTCAATGTTCCTTCATCTATTCTTAATGAGCTCGTCAGTAAAATAATCCCCACAAGAAAATTTATGATATATGACAACAAATTTTCTAAAATTTAGCCAGGCGCCGTGATCTGCGAAGAAAGCAGATGTAGTTGGTATTTTATTTGTAATTGGTATCGCTGAAATAGTTTTCTACTAGTTCCGCTCCATCTTTTGTCAAAAGCATTATTTCTTGTTAAAGACATGCTGCAGCTATATTCAATGAAATCAGAATTTTCGTGGTTTTATTTCAGACCAGAATTCTCCACAAGCCTGGAAAATAACATGCATTTTCATGAACCAGAATTGTGATTGAGAGTGTTCGCCCAGATTTTACTCAAACAGTGTCTAGGAAGAAAACCATATCAATCCTTGTTTGACACTCATTATTTACTAGGTGATTTTCCTGTACTTTTTAATGGAATGAATTTTACTGGCCACAATTTTCAACTTTCCTCTTTCATTTCTCAAATGCTGCATAATAGTGCATGAGCCTTTCTCGCCATTTTTAGTGTCAGTCTTATCTTGAGAACAGTAGTTTCGCAAAAACCAGTGTATGTATGGCTTGATATACCTGGCAAGAGCATTTTAACCCTATAGACGATTTTTCTTAAGACCCTCTGTCGGATCACGTGATCACATTCACGTCATTTATCTCATGACGTGAATTGATAAGGTCAGGAAGTGTCGAATGCGCCATTGGAATAGAAACAACTTTATTGTCGAATGCGGCAACCCAATCGTTTTTACCAGTATACGCCCACTGTCGCTTACTTGTTCAAGATACAAAAGGGCAAGATTAAGAGCCCAGTATTGCAGCACCGAAACCAATCCGTAAAATGGTGTATATCAAATGGAGCTATCAAGATAATTTCTAAATTTACCTCGTCAAACTGTAAGCATTGTGTAGTTAACATAACTTAGGCTATCACAATGCCAGCTCATAAGACGAGAAGTAGCGGTAATGCAACACATCCTGTATATTCAAATACTCTTTCATTTCTTCACAACGCCTCGTAAAATGAAAAACAGTCACAGCTCATCAAATTATGTTTTTTGCAGGTCTAGTCACGAGAGTTATGAATGCTGCGGGTGCCTAAGTAAAGGCCCTTGGTGAAACGGTTGCTTGGCCACTTAGGCAGTGCGAAATAATGCTTGCTACAATGGTGCACTCCTAAACTGCGGAATGGACAATAAACATTTCACCTTTCACCCATGATAGGTGCGTTTTCCTTACTGCAATATGTCACCATCTAGCACACGCAATTTGCAAAGTTGCAAAGCCCTCATAGTGCGTAGTTCTTAAAAAATGTGCTTTGTTTTCATTACAACAAAGGTACACAAGTTGTATTGTCAGTGTAGTTGCTCTGAATTAAACTAGTTGATTTGATGACTACTTCTGAATATTTGTCCCATGTAGTATCTAAAATACAATGGGCTATTTGTCAAAAAATTGTACGTAGGCTTCCCTGCCAGAATATTTTCCAACTGAAAACTCTCGTTCACGCAATACTTTACTCGCACTAAAAGTACTCATTTCTCCACATTCCCGTGAAAGCACACGTGATTTGGAAACATTCATGCAAAATTATTGCTCTAATGACGTGTCTCATAGTACGCTCTGAAGAGTTGAGAAAGAAATAAATAAAAGAACGAAAGGAAATGCAGTGACGAGCGTGGAACTGAAGGAATTCGTTCTTCAAGTCTGTTGTCGAGGTAATTTGATTGGAATATATAACCTCTCGCGAAGGTGCAGTTGACATTTCGACAATTGCCACTTAGTCGACGTACGTGACGGAATGAAAAGTGCTGCACTGCACACAGCTCCCGTCCTTGCACATCCAAAAATCCCGGCGTGACCGCTCCGACCACAGTGCCCACGGAACAAGGACGCTTGCTAGCAAGGGTACGGAGGATAATGAATTCAAAAATCGAGATTCAAAATGTTGTAATTCCTGTTAGCAGCATCGTTCAGACAGAGGATTTGGTACGAATCTGATGGACAAATGCACTTCACAGTGAACAAGGTCATCATCATCGTGCTCAGTGCGCACCAGCAGCTGGTCATGACTTATCGGATTCGTTCGTGATCGCAGTAACGAGGTGTCCAACTTACCTGATCCCTCGTCAGAACATCAGTACAGCTGTTGGAATTCGTCATTACATGTCGTCAACAAATTGTCTGTCGATAGAGTGGGCACATGTGGGAACCTGAAGTCACCCTTCGCGTTGGTGAATAGGCCGTCGAGCCTGGTAGGCCTCGATAGTTCTACGTAGAGAAACATCAGTGGATGGCGCTTGTAATATTCGCAGGGGTGTATGTGGCCTACGTAGCCTAGTCTACAAAGCCGCTTCAATCAAGGCACCATTCGGTCAGCATTCGCCCAGCCTCGTAAGAAATGGAGAGGACAGTGCGTCGTTCTGGCGGACACTGTAAACGCGAATGTATTTTTCACACAGTCGGGTAGAAAATGTATCTTGCAGGCAACACTTAAACCCCAGACGTTAATCTGATATGACGCATGTATCGTATGAGTACACATCGTAGGAATATCATGTACTGCTTATTGCTTTCTTGTAAAATTAAATAGCAAGCACCACAACCACAGTTAACGTTGCACCTATATTACGCCTGCATAGGCTGTTTTCCAAACCACTTTACAGACCTGGCGTGGCTCTGTGGTAGAATTCCACGCAGAATGCTTGGGTTCGATTCCTGCTAGGATTCTAATTTTCATTCTTTCAATTCGTCGGGTCAGCGCTGCCGATGTAGGTTTTTCTTAACGCTCTCGCATTTCAGTTACCAATGTCTGTTCTCGCCCTTCCTGGGTAGATATAAACTGTCAATCGCCTGTGGCGCATACCCGTAGACCGCGGCCCGTGGTAAACGGGTATGTGCCACACTGCTGTAGGCAAGGGTTTGACGATGTACGCGACAGGATTTTCACGTTATTCATGTCATGACCCGACAGTCATATTCGTCAAATCTTCTTACCCTCCCATGCCATTTTGGTCTACATAAATTTCAGGAGGCGGTCATGAGAGCACCCAGACGTAGGCGGCTAGATAGATAGATAGATAGATAGATAGATAGATAGATAGATAGATAGATAGATAGATAGATAGATAGATAGATAGATAGATAGATAGATAGATAGATAGACACGCTCAAAGTGCCAAAGGTTCGCTAAGAAATGCTTCGCATTTAAAATGTTGTAATTCCGTAGCAGCATCGTTCAGAAGAGGATGTGGTACGAATCTGATGGACAAATCACAGTGCGCCGATGTGGTGTAAAAACGATAACACTGATTTTTCGATCGAACAACGGATCAGTACCCAAAAACATCCTGGGACAAAAAAAGAGGATAGGCTTCCGTTAAGCTTCAGATTCTGTTTGTCGACACTGTAAACGCGAAATCACACAGTCGGGTAGAAAATCCTGCAATGAATGTATTTGCGCGGAAACAAATTCTATGGGCTAAACCTTAAGCATTAATTGATAGTAGTGCCGACTAGCAGCACGCGCTGCACTACGCAGTTTTGCACTTAGGGCGCTACTGTGAGCGCGAAATATTGCGCAGCCGGCTGGCCAGGAAGATGTGTAGGGAAAAAATAATGTATTTATCATTGTGGTCCAGAGTTGAACATTGTTGATCTGTAAGGAACGCACAGGCGCACAACCTCTGCGGCCTCTTTTGTGAAGTTACATACTAAATGTATATGTGCTATCTTTGTGCAGTTTCATAAATGCGCCGACTAATACATTTATGTTTCGCAGCTGCCGGAGCTCAACAATGTGGAACAGTATCTGCTTGTTTTTCACGTTGATATAAACAAGAAAATATACTCGTCATTTTTGCGCATAAATACTGGCGTAAACAGCGAGATTGACGATACGACACCAAAGCGTGAAGTACTTTGTGTGATTTCATTCTTGTGTAATGTCTTCAGATGTGCATATAACGCGGTCTCGCTGTTAGCCGGAGCACGCAGCCTTTAAGGTTGATTATACACGGCGAGTGTTTCAAGCATTCGTATTTTTGCCGTTATGGCCGCATTTATTCTCCTTTTGCCTATGATGCCAGATGGGACACTCTCTGAAGGTGGAGGACCTATACGTCTTAATCTCGCGCTTCCCAAAGGTAATCTTCCTAAACTAAAATTTCCCGTTTATAATGGAGGTCCACAGACAAATGTGTCAACCAGAAAGCCTTTTATTTGAATACACGTTATGAAGTGTACCTGGTAGGACGCTATTTCAGCTTTCATTAGATGAAAATAAGAATTTTTGTGGCTTAATTTTAGACCATAATTTTCCAGAGGTCTGTAATACACTCTGAAATTTCAGCGACCAAAATTTTTACCTTAGTCAAGGGGCTACGCTTCAGGAAAAGTGAATTTCCACGAGACTGTTCGGCCAGTTTTTATTGAACCTTTGTCGCGATTGTTCATTCGCCTTGAGCAGCGACAGACAAACGCGGCATTTAATTAATTTTCACTGTTCCAAGAAAACATGTAAAACAACAAGCAATGCATGAAAGAAGACGCACATTGCTCGAAGCCCACGTGCTTTCGTTTATTTCCTATTGCTTGTCAAGCGGGGCAAATGCCTCAAATGATTAGATTCCGAGTAGCACCGCGGTCCGGCAGAGGTATTAACGTCGTCATTTCTGTCCTCGCCTCATTCAAGTGCTAACAATGGTCAATACTATTTTTGCAGGTTTCAAACACAGCAGCAAAAAAAAAAAAGCCGAAGGAAAAATATATTCCGCGCAATTCCCAAAGGAAAATCTAGGGTAGTAGCCCTCGTAAAAAATCAACGCCCTTTCAGTGCTGACCATTTCATTATTTAAAGCCTAGGGGCCTGGAAAGTAGCAGTATAACGCTTCTAAAAGAAATTGCATTGTGAATATCGCCGCTTATATGTCCTATGTAAAGCATTCCTTCGCGATCCTAATGAATATTCACACCGGCTACATCATCTATTACGCCGTGACGTAATTGTATGTAAATAATATAAATAACGGCTGTATTACAGTGGTAAATACAACTGCCCGGGCTTTACGCGCCAAAACCACGATATCATTATGAAGCAAGGCGTAGCGTGTGAGCTATGGATTATGTTTGACCACTTAATGTTTCGTTACCATGACGTAAACCTAAGTACACGGCGGTACTTTCAAGATAGCCAGAAATATTTTGCGAGCTATGCTGGTAGCCTAGTGCAGCATTAGCACAGGAAAACCACATTGATTCATCTCTTTAAAATATATATATATATATATATATATATATATTACTTTTGTGAAGTAAGAATTACCAAAGCGGTCTTCGTATAACACTTCGATCATTGAGAATAGTGATATTTCCTGTACATTTTGATGGAATGCGTTTTACTGATTCTCAGTTGTCGCCATTCCTCCTTCTTTCATGCCAATATTAAATAAGAGTGCATGCACATCTCTGGCCTTTATCAGAAGTTGTCAATCTTATCTTGTAAGCAGTAGTTTTCTTGAAAGAAGTAAATATTACTTGTTATACCTGGCAAGAATATTTGATGCAATATCAAAAGGACCTATCAATATGTCTATTTCTCAGTACGCAAAACGTAGCTATTATTACTTAGGCTATCACTATGGTAGTTCATTAGGATAGAAGTACCGGCAACACAAGACAGTCAGTGTTTTACAATACTTTCTATTGTTCATAAAGCCTCTCATGGTGAAAAAGAATGAGAGATGATAAAACTGTGCCTTTGAAGATCTAGTCATTGAATTATGAATGCCGTGGGTGCCTATGCAATCTCCCTCCTGAGACGTTGGCTTGGCCTGCTGAGCAATGCGAAAAAATGCTTGGCACGACGGTGCATTGCTGAATTAAAGAATGACAATAAACTTTGTGATTTCACCCATGACGTACTGCCCTTCCTGCAGTATGTAAGCATCTAGCATATGCTGGTTTCGAAGTTACAAAGTTTAATTATCCTAGCAACAGTGTGCTGTGCAAGCGTGTTATGGCTATGATGGATGAAAGGCAGCGCTGCTAAGTTTAAAAAGACGACTGGCAGGAACGACATAAAATAAGCACATGCGCTTCATCCGTGTCGTTCCTGTCTACAATCTTTGTGAACTTTGCAGTGCTGCTTTTATCACTCGTTATATTCCAACTAGCCCCTACGCAAGCATTTCTTAAATGCTATGACCGTTTCCCGGTTTTGTGTCATTACTGACGAAGATCGCCAGTCTCTAATGAAAGCTCCTGCCAGCAAGTGATTCAAATATTACTGAGTAACATCGAACAGGGAAATCAGAGTTTGATGTCACAAATTGCAAAAAATTGGTTCATGTCTGAGTTGTAATGTTGGTACAACAACGTTTGAACACAATAATAATAATTGTTGGGGTTTACCGCCTTAAAATTACGATATGATTATAAGATACGGCATTTCAGAGAACCCGTTCGCAAATTGCCACTTAGCCGGCGTTCGTTGCTGAATGAAGCTCGTAATCTCTGAAGTATGGCAATGCATACAGCTCACACCGTCCCGCACCCAAATACACGGCCTTGAGTGTTCCGTCCGGTGTGTAGACGAAAGAACATGTTCCCTTGCGAGCAAAGGGCCGTACCATTATGCATTTAAAATATGGTACTTCCGTAGCAGCATTGTTCAGCAGAGGATGTACCACAAATCGGATGTACAGGGTTGTCCAGATCTCAGGTGAACTTCTCATTTGTTTTCAAGTCAACATAACAGCTGACGTTTAGTACAAAATTCGAAAAAAATTGCACCAACTCCCGCTAAAGGGGACCATGAGGCGTCGCGAAGCCGGAGAACTTGCATGATCGCGTTCCGTTGGCGTTCGTTGGGCATGCTACCGACCTCGGGCATGCTACCAACCTCGCGTCGTGGAACGCGAAGAGGAACACTACGCGCGTCGTGTCTTCCCTCTAGCCTGGCCGTTAATTCTCACAGGGCGAGCAGCGAACGTGGTCGACAGGCGCGCGAGAGGGAGGCAGCGTAAGAGAGGAGAGAGATGGGAGGGGACGCGCATGCGCTGCCGCTCATCGCGGAGCTGCGCAAGAGAGAATTTCGAACGCGGTCGACAGGCGCGTGAGAGGGAGGTAGCGTAGGAGAAGAGAGAGAGGGGGAGGGAACGCGCATGCGCTGGCGCTCATCGCGGCGGTGGGCAGAACTTTGGCATGTCAAGCCCGCATTTGAGAGTCAACCGAAGCAAGCGCTGGACTGAACGCGCGCAGCGCTCTACCACTTCAAGGAGAGGAGACTAGAAGAGAGTAGCGCATGCGCTGCGAGAGTAGAAGCGAGAACGCAGAAGAAGCGCAAGCAGGTGCTGGTAGAGAAGTGAAGAGAGTAACGCGCAGCTGTTGGAGAGGGGGAAGGAGGAGAGTTGCGCATGCGTAGTGTGAGTGGCGGACTACCAGGTAGTGCAGACTACCCGAGCAATAGATGCTTCGCATCTAAAATTATCATTCTGCTTATCGACACCAAGATATATGAATCATTTCATTTGCGAATTAGAATACCATTGTTTCACAAGGCTTGAAATATTGATCACGTCTAACGACCTTAAATGTGATCGACATTGTACATACGGACTGAGTGTACCGACATCGTGTTAAACGGATCAAACTGGTTTTTGATTAAACAACGAATCGACATCAACAAACATGGCGAGATTAAAAGGGATATGCGCCCTGTATACTTAAGAATCTATGCTTCGGAACTATAACACCTGAACCACAGAGTGGTGTAGGAAAACATTTTCCGCATACTGCTGCCAAACATTTGGTTATAGCATATGTTGAGAAAGAGCAGTATATTTTAGACAACCGTTGAAAATGTTCAATAGCAGCAAAAAATTTATCTCAAGGGCATTCAATTACCTTCCTGTTCAAATAATTCCACACCTTAATCGTACGAGGGAAGAATTGTAAATTACATGTCTGAATGAGATCTGTATACCGAACAATATTTAGGGCATGATATTGTAGAGTATTTGAGTGTGCAGAAAATGAAATGTTCTCCATCAAGAACAACATGGAGAAGTTACATTATTCTTCAAAATATATAAACAATCAAAGAGGTGGTGTTCCTTGAGTGTCGTTAGATTCAGGTTAGAATAGGTTGCAAAATATTTATCGTAATTCGAAATAGTAGGCTCAAAGAAGACGACGGACGAAAAGGGAGACACACACACAGGGCGCCACTGCAAACAATGTTTATTCAATGAAAGAACAGGTGCTATTTGTGCAGAGAGTGTTGTCACGTTTCATTGCTGCGCTGTCGCATTCAGATATCGCAACTCTTTCTGAGATAAAGATACGGAGGCCACGCTCACGCAATAATCACCGGCTTCAATAAGCTCTTTTGCCTGAATGATTAATCTATTCCGCATGTATCGACTTTTGCCAATCACGGTGCATGCGCGAAAATCTTGTACACATTTGCAATCTCTGCAATGTATTGCCAGGTGACCCTCTCTGCCATTCCTAACATAGTTGCAATGCTTTCTGAGCCTGTCGTTTAAGCACTGCTCTTGGAATAAACATTGTTGGCAGTGGCGCTTTGTGCGTGTGTCTCCCTCATTATCCACGGTCTTCTTTGCACCTATTATTTCGAATTATGCAATATCAACACGCCCAGTTGCTCACTTTCACATCTATCGTAAATTTTACCGATAAACGCAACAGCATTTTCGTGTGCTGATGAAAAAAATGTATTATGTAAAAAATGTATTTAGTACGGTATTAAATTTAATGAGTTAAAGCATAAATGTTCGCTGAGCGTAGTGCCGTCAAGTAACATGTGCTGCACTTCACTGTTTGTTACGTAGAGTGCTACAACGATCACGAAATATTGCATAGGTGGCTGCCCAAGGAGAATGTGTAAGGCAAGAGTAATGTAATCATTATTATCACCTAGGTTTGAAAATTGATGATCTGTTAGGAACGCACACGTCGTAATGACACTTCAGACTGTCTTGTGATGTTACATAGCTGCATGCGACTGCGCTATTTTTGTGCATTTTCATAATTTCGCTGATTAACACGTTTACACTTTGCGATGCTGCCGCTTAACAATGTAGCACCGAATCTTTTTGTTTTCATACGTTGATGTAATCAAGAATAATGGATGTCATGCTCGTTTTTTTTTCAGCGCTAACATATTGACGTAAGAAGCGAGATTGATAACAGGATGACAAAGTCTGGCGTTGTGTCTGTCATTGCATTCTTCTGCAATCAGTTTAGATGTGTATATAAGACGGTCTAGCTGTTAGGCGGAAGACGCAGCTTTTCGAGTGCATAAAACATGGCGAAGGTTTCAAGCCTTCGTATTGCTGCCGCTGTGGCCGCGCTTGCATTTCTCTTGTCTATGATGCCAGATGGGATAATCTGTGAAGATGCAGAACCTATACGTTTTGGTCTCTCGCTTCCTAAACTTCCTAAACTTCCCGTACATAAGGGTCCATCGACCGTTGTGTCACCTCGAAAGCCTTCTGTTGGAGACGCAATATCTGGTATATCTGGTATGACGCGATTTTTGTGCTTCTGAAAATTACCTTGAAAATACTGAGCTTGTAGGTCGTAGGCGATCGAAAATGCAAGGCAGCGTTTATATGCGCAAGTCTTTACCGAAGTGCCTGCAAACAAGTTTATGTACAACAGATGTTTATGCGGGACACGGCGCTGCCGCCTCTAATCAGTGTCACCCTTGACATGAACATATTTCTCTCACGAGAATTTATTGGTGCACAAATTGTTTAAACGCTATTCTGGTCTGCTGGTTTGCGAAGAAAGCTCTCATATAGTTGTAATTTTGATTTGTAATTAGGATCGCTTAACATAGCCTTGTAATAGTTGTTTGAGTTCGCTCTTCCCAAAAGCATCATCACTCGAAAAACATGGCATCGCTTCATTCGAAGAAAATAAGAATTTTCGTCGCTGAATCTTAGACCGGGGCTTTCCAGATGGCTAGAATATATCTGAATTTTCGTCGACCTGAAATTTTATTTTATTCAAGGGGCTACGGATCAAGATGGGTGTATTTACATAAGCATGTCTGGCCAGATTTTATTGTATCCTTGTCGTGTGTGTTCACTCGTTATAGAAAGGTGCGACATACGAAGGCCGCGTTTCATTAATTTCCAAAATTCCAGAAAATATTTTATATATATAAAACACGAAAGGCGGTGTAGAGCGCTCTTGTTTCTCTTCTGTGTTTCGTACTGTGTTGTCGAACGCCGGGAATACGTGAAACGTGGAGATTCCAAGTGGCGCAGCACTCTGGTACATGCATTAATTTAATTTCGTAGCTTCTTCTCTAGACCAGACGTCAAGCGACAACTGTGGTCCACACTACTTATTATTCTTCAAATGCAGCACGGAGAGCGAACAAAAATGTATTCTCCCGATTCACACGCAAAAAAAAACGCTCAAGGAGAGCGTTGCTCATAAAAAAGAACTTCACTCAGTCCCGATGGTGGAGAAGTCATTAATTAATTAGTGCGCCGGACTAATCACAATAATTGCGGCTGTAAAAGAAATGCTAAGTGAATCACGCCTCTGAAGTTTTAGAGCATGGGACGCGTGGTTCGAAGTTTGCATACTCGGATCTAGGAAAGAAAAACACAGACGCACACACGAAGCGCTAATGCGCTTCGTGTATGCGTCCGTGTTCCTTTTTGCGTCCTCTCTTCTTTGCGCGGTTAAATATTTTGCTGAAAGTATGAACCAACCAGCGCAACAACATACCTTAAATCAAAACACCTAGCATTTTAGAATAAGCTTGTATTCGTTTATAGAGCATCGGTATATGAAACATGATCACAGTTAGCAAAATGATGTCTTTTGCAGATATCGTCATGGAAGTTTTGGATGCGGTGGGTTTCTCTAAGTAAGCTTCTTGCTGAAACTGTGACATGGTTGCCACGACGGTGCGAAGAATTAGCAATAAAAATTTGTCGTTTCACCCATTGTCCAGTGTTCTTCCTGCAATATGTAAACACAAGTAAACATCTAGTATACGCTGGCTTGAAGGTCGCAGTGTTTTAACTATTCACGTGTACATGTGTGATGTCTATTATCGTTGCTTGGTTTTGTGTCATTACGGACGAAATCTTCCGTAGTGCAATTGCACGCCGTTTCGGAGAACGTAGCAGAAATCTGATGCGTTTCGTACTACGTACATGAATGGGGCTTCGCAGCGCCTTATGAACATACTCGGGAAAAATCGCCCGTTTCTAGTTTACGCTTCCGTGCACAAGTAAACCAAACAATACTAGGTTACACGGGGCACGGCGTCTACAATTTCCTCTTACAAACTGCCAAAAATTGCTTTGTCTCGGGGGTAATGTTGATGCAACAACGCTTGGAATGGTGCGCGCCGGATGAGTTTCTCCTAGGCGACGTGCCGTTTCACGTAATGAGGCGGGTACCCGCAAGTTCCGACGAAGTGCTATAATAATAAATATTATTTGGGCTTTGCGTCCCTAAACCACAATATGATTAGGAGAGACGCTGTTATGGAGGGACCTAAATGGGACGTAAGTGTATGCACATGGGACTAGCCCTTTGCCTGCATCGAAATGCGGCCGCTGCGACCGATATTCGATCCCACGACCTTCGGGTCAGCAGTCAAGCACCATAACCATTAGATGAACGTGCCGGTTGCCACGAAGAGCTATAATTGAGCACGTCTTAAACAGAAGTAGCGACCGAATAGGTTCCAAGAAGCAACAGAAAGCGCCCACTGTTACAACACAGACACGCAGGTTTTGTTTGGCACATCAGCCTCTCGTCTAATCACTTCGGCAAATACTAAGTAAAATATTAAATATGGTGAAACGGTGAAGGTTGTTGAGTAGCGAGTTAGTCTTGTTGCAGTGTCTAGATTAGGAACTCGACAATTCAGCTCGTAACTTTCTTAGTGATTGCACAACAGCATCGCCCTTTTAATCATACAATTAACAGCTCACACCATAACTAACATCTTGTTGTAACTTGAATAAACGTTTACCTGTTTCGTGGGCAGAACTACCGGCCTGTCCGAAAGTCCGCTGAAATTGCCCACTAACTGAAAACTGTGTATCTTTAAAGTCACTGCCTGACGTTGGGATGCTCCATTTTCCTTTAAAATCACTTAATCGAAATATTGGGCAATTTTTCTTCACTTCAAGACAAGTGCTGTGCACCCTTTTGATAATATGATACTGAAGCCACGTAGCCTAGTCATTCAAGCGCACATAGATAATCGTTTGCACTTTCTGCATCCACGTTTCTGATCTGCAATCTGACTGTTCCCCTGCGCAGACAGTTTTTTTGCGTCGTTGGCCGTAGCCCTATGTGAGGCTTGTTCGTGTGTTACGCTAGCTTTTAATTCACGCCCAACTGCCGACCCTAAGGGTAACGAGCGCACTTATCAAGACAGCTGCTGTTGCGGAATACAAGTTAACCGATCATCAAGACGCTGAACGGCCTCAATACCAGACCGCTACATGCGACTCTAAGCTACCATAATTGCCTGTCCCCGTTACAGTCTCTGGGCGATTTGAAGGACGCAGAAGCGTACCCAGTCAATTGAAGCAGTATTAGAAGCACGTTTGTTCAGAGACAGTATTTAAGTTCTCTACCATCTGACGAAACAGGAAGCGTGTTAATAGCGACCGTAAGGTTAACAAAACCAAGACGCACAGGAAAAAAGAGCCACCCTAGTCAAACACCTTTCGCAACGAACCGTAGCGAATGACGATCGCACAAGAACGCAGGGGTTCGAATTAAAAATTCTAAAACAGACTTGGGCGTTCAAATAGCTCACCTGGGAAACGATTTGCTTGAGTTTATGAAGTGTCCTGCGGTGCCGAGCCGTGATGTGCTGGGGAACGTGTCCTGCTTGTACGGCCTATATACTTGAGGACGTAGCACCTTGCAAAACCATTCACCCAATAAGTTTAGTAGGGCCTTGCAACAGCGGGAAGTATACTTGCGACACAGCTGTAACGCAGTCCAGCGAAACGACATGCTTTGTTATCTCGGGGATAGCTGTGAGCCCTTGGCCAAAGCGAAATCCTGGCGGTAGCATGCCGCACTTGGATCCACCGAACAAAGCCACCATAGCGTCCAGGCCGAAAACAGCACCTATACTCCGTTTCATGCATCAGCTGCAAAGGTGTGGAAGCTGTGCAAGAAGGTCGCTCAGCAAATGTGTAAGTCCGCGCGTCTCGAGCTTAGATTTCGTCGTTGTAAACGTGGCTTCTGCGATTGGCTTCGGCTGCGTGCTACAGGAACTAATCGCGGAGGCCACAATACCAAAACAGATATGCAAAGGTAATAATAATAATAATAATAATAATAATAATAATAATAATAATAATAATAATAATAATAATAATAATATGTCCTTTATTTTTCATCAACCATAAGATGAAGGAGGCAAGGAGAAAAAGCTGACGAGCAGCGTGACTAGCTGCGGCCCCCCAAAATGGCCAGAACAACCCATTGAGAACCGTACGAATAACGCGGCGCGTTTTTTTCTAAGTCACAGGGAATCTTCATTTATTACTTAGTCTAAAAAAAGAAAAGTTATATTATGAATGGTAACATCATTGGACTTTTTCTTGGGGCTAACGCATCTACTGCAAGAAGTCTCGCTAGCGCTAGCGGGATGCAGTATTAGATGTATTAATAAGACACTTGTTGGGATTTTACATCCCTAAACAACGATTCAATTGTGAGAGACGCCGTAGTGGAAGGCTCCGGAGACTCCTGCTACCGGTCGTTCTTTAACGTGCACCTAAATTTAAGCGCACGGGCATCTAGCATTTTGCCTCCATCGAAATGTGACCGCCGCGACAGGGATTCTATCCCACGACTTTCGGGTCAGCAGTCGAGCACCATCACCGCCAGACCACCGCGGCAGGTCAACATTATACAGGGTGTTCAAACTTAAGCTTTATGGTCTTCTTAAAGTTCAGAACTGGAAGGTACATGAAAATCACCTTTGCATGTAAGTTGTGTATCCAGGGAGACACCATGTGAGGCTATCATTATCGCTGTCAGCCACCCTTTTAACTAAGATCGAATAATGAACTTTTTTAATGTGTGCAGCAAGCGGGCATGTTAGTATTGAAAAGTTGGAGCCAGTCGCGTTTCTACAAAGCTCCCCTTGGAAGAATTCTTCTAGCAAGTCCGTGCCCCGAGATATCCCGCTGCAAAGTTTAATTGCGGTTTGCGTGATTACGCATACAAGACACTGCGCACTGGCGCAAAGCTCCTCCGCGATGTGCCGCGGCAGTTGCATGCGGCGTTTAATCTGACAACGGGTCGAAGGCATAGGCAAATATGATAACGGTTACGTTTTTGCTACCGGTTGGCGACAGCAAGCAATGAATGCTCGTCCCATCAGGGAGGAACATTGCGCCGCTCTTCACCGTCTTGCATGCGTAATCATGCCAACCGCAATTAAACTTTGCATCGGAATATCTGGGGGCACAGACATTCTAGAAGAATTCTTCCAAGTTGAACTGTTTAGAAACGCGACTGGCTCCGACTTTTCAATAAAAACATGCCCGCTTGCTGCAGTTATTAAAAAAAGTTCATTATTCATACTTCGTTAATTGGGCGGCTGACAGCGATAATAATTGTCTCACTTTGTGTACCCCTGGATACACAACTTATCCGCAAAGGTGACTTTCACGTTCTTCCCAGCATTGAATTTTAACAAAACCATAAAGCTTAACTTTCAACACCCGGAATATATAGTGAATCTGCAGATGTACTTAAACAGATCACATGAATAATGACAGAATTTACGCGATTCTTTTGCAGGAAGCAGGGATGATAACTCTAAAACACGATAGCGTGTGAGCGTTGTCACGTGGCTTTAATTCGCTGGCTTTTTTGAACGATTAACGAAAACCATGCAGCACGCATCTTGCGAAAAAAAAAAGAGGATCGATCGTGTCTGAACCTTATCTACGACACAACTAAATAATCTTTGCCAAAAGGCCATGATAACATTTCGCATAATTGATCTCAATTGATTATTCAATTAAGCTCTATATAAAGAAATACTATAAGCATTGTCCCATGACGTCAAACGACACTACGTAGGTTTAGTTCAGCTGTGGTTACTTATTCCAGATCCTTAGCTGATTTTTCTGCAGATTCACTATCTTTTGAAATTCCGAAATGTATGCAGCGCGACTCCCTTGACGGAGGAACTCTTTTACAAAGGATTTATACATTTGAAGAGATACATTTCAGCGTAAATGCCACGCGTTGCTTGAACATATTAACAACACCGAACAAATGCTGCATAGCTCAGTTTTGCATGTGGAACTCTTCTGCGTGCACGAATCTTGCGTAGGTGGCTGTTGAAATTAAATGCGTCAGTCTACGAGAATAAATTTATCGAGCGTTTCTGATGTTTGCAAATTAATTACCCGTAAGGAACGCAGACGTCACACTACTGTCCTAGCATACGTCTGGTGAAATGAAATATTTATATGCGGCTGAATTAATATTATGGAAATTTCTATACACGCTCATTATTATCTTTATTTTTATACGTTACACTCGCTTAACTTTATAACAAAATGTACTGTTGCCTTGAAACTTGAATGATTCTAAAGGGAAAATCTAATCAAACCTCATCTACAGCGCTCCATTAGGGGTATAAAAAACGAGATTGCGTTTCGGCAATGCAGTTTTATGTTCGTTTTCTTCTTGTGTGATGTGCATTTAAACGCGTTTGCCTTTGGCTATTATATGAAGACTATTTTATGCATGAACCTTCGCCATGAACCATGGCGAAGGTTCCGAGCTTCTAGATTTGTTGTCTTTTTTTATTCGCACTCGCATTCATTTTCAGAACGATGATAGCAAAAACGACCCTCTGTGCCATTTCGGCGCCTTCACGTATTTTTAGAAGCAGACCACACTTACTTACCTAGGGAATCTGCGCAATCTGCACCTCTTAAACTTCTTAGACCTCGCATGAAATAATTTTTTTTGCTCTTCTATGTGACAATACATTGATGAGACCGCCGTTGTTCGGTGCAGTTATCTGTAGGCAGATAGCGTTCAAACGGGACACCGTCAGCTTGACATCCTTACACGTTTAACTTTAAACGGGAGTAACGACTGCAGTTTCTTAAAAGGCCGCTAAAGTTTTTGCGCTGCCTCCGGGATCGGCACAGTTTTGACCATGCGACAATTAGGTGTCATCGGGTCATCACGTAGAATAAGAGTGAGTTAAGGATGACGTCATACTCACCGCAGAAATTTCAGTGATATGGCGTCACGTGATGACGTCATGAAATTGTGATATCTTACGTTGAACCGAAGTTTCATGATATACTACGCGGCACTTGTGAAGCATCATTACCCCATGATTCATGTGCATTGAAAGACTTCAATAATTGCGGCCCTTTCTTGACACTTGTTTTAAAGATTGCCTTCTTGCCACTCAATGCAACACGTGCGAATGTCAACCAAACTTGTAAGAGGCTCACTTGATAGTTCTACATAAGAAATATATAGTTAGGGAGATTACTGAGGCCGTAGTCATAAATTGTTCGGGAACTCGTTGCGGTGGCGCAATATCGAGGTAGCGCAAAAAAAAAAAACAGTTTGCGCGTCTTCGGGCCAATTTTCGCCAGTTAGTAGTCGTGCCTATGTGACATACGCGTTCACTGTCAATCATGCACTTCTATGCTATGGCATGGTCTGTGTTGCTTCATATATTCACTAGCTGAAAGCTAGCGCTTGTGTTCTGTTTGCTTTTGTGTCACTGCATGCAAATTGTTAGGTACCTACTGCCACCAATGATGTTAGGTACCAACAGGGAGAGTCTTTTTGCCCCTAAACAACTTAGGTTCGCGTGACCTGAGCAGACACGTCACGTTAAATGTCGTACCACCGCCGTTGAGTTTTAATGGAAGGCAATGTTTTACCTGTTCCTGCATAAATATTGCTATTTTGCCAGTGACAGTGGTTGTTCCGTGTGAGAGAGGGGCCACTATGCCGTTCCTCTTCGCCGTTCTCGCATTTTTCCCTGAGCCAGTGTCGACAGCGACCTGCTGCTCTACCAATGACATCATACGTCATACTTCTGCTTACGTCACGTGAATACGTGCTGTTGAACCCGTGGCGATAAAACCAAGTTGTCTTGCTATACTTAGGTATTCGTTTACGTTCACAAGCCTGATCCCTGGGATCATTAGCTAATGCCTCTCTTGGTGATGACGGATAGTATTATACATACCTTTTACGTCATCATGTCCCTTAGTGTGAATATTAGAAAAATACATGCTTTCGGAGAAGAAACGCGAAAAAAAAATTCATACAATCTAAAACTATTAAACCAATCGGAACCTATATCGGCGCAATGAAATTAACAAAACGTGGAAGCTATTGAGATAAGCGTTTTCGTTGGGCATAACCATATGAGCCCAACGGTTATTGAAGGCAAGGAAAATATCTGGAAAGTTGTGCATAGATATGCTAAGGTGCATAAATATCAAACTGTGGTACAGTGCTTGCGTTGCTTGGCGGCTCACTCTGACCACGCGTGTTTGACGGCGGCCGCGGCGGTCGCATTTTAATAGCGCGGAAATCTTGGGGGCCCGCGTACTGTGAAATATCAGTGTACATTAAATAAATCATCCGGAGTTCTCCATTATGACCTGTCTCATAGCCAGAGCGGCTTTGGACCGTTAAACCTGTAAGCCAACCAATTGAAGAGCGTAAAGCAAGAACTGCTGCTGATAACGTTCAGAAATATTTTACCTTTGAAAATGAAGTAATATTTATGCATAAAGGTGAGAAATAGTTGAACATGGAATGTCACGGGTGCCAACGTTTTGACAAGTGCGCTTATCTTCCTCAGGGCATCAACTCCCTTCCTATATGCGCGTCTTGTTCACGCTCCTACGACGTCAAAAGCGGAGGAGGGGAAGAGCAATGTTGGAAGCAAAGAGCGGAGAGGAAAGAGAGAACGGTATTAGGGTGCATACAAGGATATAGAGGCTGACATGAGAAATTATGGAGGGAAGAAAGAAGAAGGAAAGATGCTGAAGGCAGGGAAGCTAACCATTTCTTAGACTGGATATTTACTGTGAGCTGGAAAAAAGAAAAAAATAATGAAGAGTACTGTAGAAAGGAGAACCGTAAAGGCTAGAAATGCCATGTAGTAAGGTATAAAGGAAGAATATGGGGAAGTAGGTGCACAGGGAGCTGCCGGTTTTGATCTCTTTGGCTGATATGGGTGGCGGGCAGGAAGGGTGGGGAGGGAAACATGTCGCAGAGTCACGCTAACGCCGCGATAGGGTAGAAGAAATCGCGCTGTCCCTGATTACCGCACGGTGAGTACTAAAATACCGTACCACTGCGCTCGGAGCGTCGATGTTTAATGTGCAATATCTGTAACAGCAACTGAAATCATTTCCTCATGTTACCGTACGCATCGAGCAACTCGCGCACGTAAAACGTTTCCGGATTGTGCTGCATTTATTACGGAATTTGGTAATACTGTAGCGCAAATTGTATAGGGTATAGCGTCACAACTAAAATACTCTATTGTAGATTTTTCAAGGACCGCATCGCAAGGTAGGCAGCAATAGGAATGAGAATTTCATGGCCGTGAAGTCTTTTCTGCCGAAAAGGATGGTGCTTGATGTCAAAAATTTTGTCCCCTTTGAAAGCGACTGGCTGGTACAATCGCTATTTACTCAGAAGCATGAGATTTTTCATTTCTGGCAGGCCTTTACGAAAATCATGTCGCGTGAAGGCTATGAGTGTGTACCCAAAGTTTTTGTGTCGTGAGGTCGCGGGATCGAATCCCGGCTGCGGCTACCACATTTTCCATGAAGGCGAAAATGCTTGAGGCCCGTGTACTTCGATTATGGTGCACGTTAAAGATCCCCAGATGATAGAAATTTCCACAGCCCTCCATCGCGTCGACCATTATAATCATACCGTGGTTTTGTGACGTTAAACCTCAACTGTTATTATTATTATTATTATTATTATTATTATTATTATTATTATCATTATTATTATTATTATTATTATTATTATTATTATTATTATTATTATTATTATTATTATTATTATTATTATTATTATTATTATTATTATTAGAGCTGCAACTCCTGAAGTCTGGATCGCGCTCGTTTTGCTGCAATTTATGTGATCTGAGCCGTGCTGCTGGTAAGCCCAGCGAAGACAACTCGGCGGCGTGCATCGATGAGCATTGCAGCTCTCAAACCGGTTCCCTCTCCACGTGCACCCCTCCGGATGGCGATCTCGCCGGGCTGCGCCGCCTTCTCCTCGACGCTTTGGAGGGAATCTCGTTCCTCAGCGACGAGGTATCCCAACTACGCGAAGACAACGAGCGCCTCCGTAAGGATCACTCCCGCGGTGTTGAACAACAAGCCCGCGTGGTCGCCTCCCTTCGTGCAGAGGTCCGCTTCCTGCGTGAGGATCTGACGCGCCGCACGGCCGGAGTGGCAGTGAAGGCACCTGTGATCCCCCCAGCGCATGTGATCGTTGAGCGATCAGTGACTTCCGAGCAAGCTGCCTGCTCTGAACCACCTCTCTCCAAAACTCATTCATCTTCGAATTCGCCGCCAGCTGACGTAGAACCGTCCGAGCGTGGCAGTGTGATGCCTGCGACAGCCTCTTATGCAGCGGTGACTGAGGGGGAAAGAAAGAAGAAACCCGCCTCTTTTGGAGCTATGACAACATCGAATATATCTGTAGCTCAACGGCCACAACGGCCACAACGGCCAAAGGCCATTTTTGTTACGAAGCTGAGCCCGGACACCACTGTTGCTGACATCAAAAAACATATTGCTTCATTCGATCTGTCTCCCATCTCCTGCCGGCGACTTCAAACCAAATTTCCGTCCTATTCTTCGTTCTACATCGAAGTCGACAAGGAAACACCACAACGCCTGAATGACCCTTCGATGTGGCCCCTCGGATGCCTCTTCAAGCCATTTCGTGGGGAGCTGCACGATGACATGCTTCATCCCTCTGAGCAAGTGACTGGAATCGAAAGTGCCGTGTAACGTAGACATATTCTACCAAAATGCTCGTGGTCTACGTACCAAGACACGAGAGCTTTTCTCTAATGTTCTTTCGTCTTCTTTTCCTATTATTGCTATTTCTGAAACCTGGCTAGGCGCTGAAATTCCCTCATCTGACTTTTTTCCCCCGACCTACACCACCTTCCGCAGTGACCAAGATTTCAGTGAAACCAAGCAGAAAGGCGGTGGCGTGCTGATTGCCATTGACAATGCACTGAAATCCGTTAGACGGAAAGACCTAGAAACTATCGAAGAATCCATTTGGCTAGAAACCAACCTTGAGCGCAGTG